>NC_056729.1:291906523-292042279 GCF_019279795.1 Protopterus annectens
GTGACTGCTTCAAAGAAATCATCCAGGTTTAAGAGGCAGGATCTGCCCTTAACAAAGACAAACTGGGTAGGATCCAGTGTCTGTAGGTCCCCAGTATCTTTATTTATGAGGTCCATGATGATCCTTTCCATAGCTTTGCAGACCAAGCTAGTAAGGCTTATGGGGCGATAGTTTCCAGGATCCGTTGAGGCACCACCTTTGTGGAGAGGGACCACTGTTGCTGTACGCCACTCTTTGGGTACATATCCTGTAGTAAGGCTGAGATTGAACAGTAGTTTTATGTTTGGGTTTAGCTCTTCTTGGAGTTCATGTAGGACGCAGCCCGGGACACCGTCTGGTCCCATTGATGCTGTGTTTTTTGCTTTGGAGAGGGCTGCTCTTACCTGAGCATCTGAGATGTCAGGGGGGCAGCACTCTGCTGGGATAGATATTTGCCCTTTGATGGGGAGGGGGGGTTTGCACTGAACCTGTCAGCTAGGATGTTAGCAATGTCTGTGGGTTTGGTGTACTTTTTGTCATTTTGGACTAATTCTGAGCATATCTGGGAATTCCCACCCAGGTTCCTAACATAACTAAAGAAAGCCTTGTGATTATCCTTAGTGTCCTGTGCAATTTTTCTCTCAAAGCTGGCCTTAGGCGATTTTATGAGTGCCCATAGTTTTTTGCTAATACTGATCAGAGATGCCTTTCCTTTTTGGGATTTTGCTCTATCATGTAGTAGCTTCCTCCTTCTATTGTATAGTTTGTTTATGGCTGGGGTCCACCAGACAGGACGTCTGCCTTTGGAGGATTGGGACTTGGTTTTATTTGGGATTGCATGATCCATGCATTCCTGAAGGTGTTCATAGAATGCGTTTATAAAGGATTCTGCAGTCTGGGCCATATTTTCCACAGGCCCGGGGGCTTTGAAGGATTCAACTCGGTTTTGAGGAGTGTGAAATTTGCATTAGAGAAGTTTTTCACTGTGGTTTTCAGGGCAGGGGGTGGAGTCGGGATGTGAATATCCAGTGAGATTAGTTTATGGTCTGATCTTACAAATGAGGGATACACTTCTGGTCTGGAGCATAGAGTCCCCATGTTGGTGATGATCAGGTCCAGTATGTTTTCCCCTCTTGTGGGAGTGGTAACAAGTTGTTCCATAGCATTTGAGTTTATAAATTCTAGGAACCTTTGGGCTAGGGTGTTGGAGCTAGAGTAATGCTCCCAGTCTATGTTTGGGTAGTTGAAGTCACCCAATATAATGGTGTTTGGAGAGACCTTCATATTTTCCAGTGTTCTCAGGAAGGCCTAGTGGGGTTCCTGGGTTTGGGAGGGTGGTCTGCAGCAGGCTATAAACTGGAAGGCAGTTTTACCCACTGTTAGTTGCACATGGATAGTCTCTGATGCCTCGTGCTGTGCCGCCAACCTGGAGGTGTGGGTATCTTTGACGAATATTGATACTCCCCCTCCTTTTGTGGTTCGGTCCAAGTTTTGGGGCCGAAAAGCATGGTATGAGGTATAACCTGGTAGTGCTGGGGTGCTTTCGGGAGCCTTGAACCAGGTTTCTGTTACTGCACAGATATCGATGCTCTCCATGCTAAGGAGAGTTTCGAGTGCGTGCATCTTGAGGTTTAGACTTCCTTTGCCAATATCCGAAAGCCCAGGGGTGACAGGTGCAAGCCATCCCTAGCTAAGCATTGTGGCTTGTCGAGCATGTCATCCCAGGCTGACAGGCATTGGATCCCCTTTGAATGACACCAATACTTAAGCCAATTGTTGAAATTGATCATCTTGTCTTCATATTGTGGCATCATTCTTGGTGAGGGTAAGATGCTACTCAAGGTCAGGGTCATACCGGCCTGGGCTACATGCTCAGAGAGCTCCTCTATGTCTCTTTTCATGTAGTCCAGGGAGGTACATCTCAGGTCATTCACACCAGCATGGACAATGACTGAGTCATATTTGTACTTGCCTTGGAGTGACCTGAGTGCTTATGTTATGTGGCGGATCCTAGCGCCCGACAGGCAGGTCACCGTGACCTTCACCTAGTTCAGCCTGGTGAGCGGGACATCAGTGTGCCTGACGATAGAGTCACCTATTACAAGTGTATCAGGTGTGTTGTTTAGCATTAAGGGCTGTGACTGTTCGGCACACTGACTTTGTGAGCTATGTGTTGTACGTGTTTTGTTTTGGGGTAGCGGTTGCTTGGGTGTATGCTTTGGAGGTCTCTGCTGCTTAGGCAGATTTTTATTTAGAGCCTCTGAGCATGCTTTTGTGTGTTTATGTGTTTATTTTGCTGCCGTATATATATTGTGTCTTGTTGTGTCTTTTGGCTTTTCCTGGTTAGGGGTCGCCACAGCAGAACTCTGGTCCGCTAATGACTGGCAGTAGATTTTTACGTGCCGACTTGCCGGTTCTGACGCACAACCTTCAATGAAGGAACACCCATTCACGGATGCCAGCACACAGAAGACACTCTAACTGAGAATCGAATGGGACAACGTCTTACTGTGAGGCGACAACGCTACCGCAGCACCAGCACTGCAGTAGATATATATATATATATATATATATATATATATATATATATATATATATATATATATATATATATATATATATATATATATATATATATATATATATATAAATATATATATATATATATATGTGTGTGTGTGTGTGTGTGTGTGTGTGTGTGTGTGTGTGTGTATGTGTGTGTGTGTGTGTGTGTGTGTGTGTGTGTGTTTGTGTATATGAGTTAATACACATTATGTTACACTAATCATTTTAAATTAACCGTAAATCTACACCAAACAAGCCACAAGTTTCATACATCAAAAATGCTATTGTAGATATTCAAAAGATATTTTAATAAATGTAACTCTTCTGTCTTTAGTACTGCATTCAGCTGTGTAGTCATTCATACATGTATGTGATTATCATACACAAAATAAGGGTCAGAAGCTGTAAAGATATTTTAATTTTGGGTACATGTAATGCGAGAAGTATGAATCAGGAAAAACTGGAATTCGTCAAGAATGAAATGAAATGAATGAACAACCGCCTACTGAGCATTAACGAGTTGAAATGGATCGGCATGGGCCATCTTCAATCAGAGGAGCACATGATATACTTTTCAGGGAATGACAAATATAAAAAAAAACCCATATATATATATATATATATATATATATATATATATATATATATATGTGTGTGTGTGTGTGTGTGTGTGTGTGTGTGTGTGTGTGCATGGCTGTCATGCTTGTTGAAAGCGAAACATCTGTAATGAAGTGCGAAAATGTACTTATTTGGAAAACTGTGTGTGTGTGTGTGTGTGTGTGTGTGTGTGTGTGTGTGTGTGTGTGTGTGTGTGTGTGTGTGAGTTCTCAGCTGTCCAGATTCTTGCCTCACTAAATAATGACATACATTTCTTATCCTTGCACATATTTTTTTTTGGGGGGGTGTACTGATTCAAGTGCAGGAGGTGAAAATGTTAGTGAAAGGTAGTAAGCTTGTGTTTTCACTAGAGGTCTCACCCTGGTGATGAACGTGATCTACTTTTGTTTGTTTATAGTTATATACTCATAACTTTAAACATTGCTGTTCATTGTGAATGTGTATATTGTCATAAGACAATTTTGGTCATTGTTCTAAAATATGAAAAATGCTTAATCTTGTTAATATTGTTAATCTTGTGATGTATGAAGCTGTTTCAATTTTATATCATAGTTCTGACACATGGAAACTTACTGATCTTGCTATGTATTTTTCAAGTGTACTAAGACATATTATTTTGTGTCTTGTTTATATTTTCTTTCCAATGTATGATTACCATGTTCAATGTGTAATATGTATGTCATCACACTGCCTTTTTAACTGCTTAAGTGTGTTGTGAATTTGTGCCATAACAACACCTTTGTGCCTTAAAAGGATCCTTGGATTGGTGCACCTACCTGGTTAACAAATGGCAGCTAGAGAGACAGACAGATAGATAGATAAAGGGGACATAGCTAAAGTGTTCTCCAAGAGGAACGATTGGTGTCTGGATTAACCAGTGCAGAGGTCTCTCTTGTAGCGGCCTCATGTTTTAGCTTAATGCCATTTCTTTCCTGATACCATATAGGAAAGAATGTTAGATCATCTGGGACAGTCTAGATGGGATAGCACCTTGTAATTTTGGGGAGGCTACTATGCTGTAGGATAGAAACTTTGAAGGCCATCTTTCTCAGAATCTCAACTCTAACACAAGACTGGGGTAGCATGATGCAAGAATAAAGAGTTATTTGCAGCTTACTGCCTCTTTTTAAGTGGTAGCAGCTTGCATTGCAGCACAAGAATGCAGCTTCCCCGTCGTTAAAAAATACAGGAGTTGCGATGGTAGTTACTACCAATTCACTTGATCCGCATCTGGTAATGTCCTGCTAAACTAACCAGTGGTTAACAAACTTTGCATACTTCTACACGTTATTCATAATCATGCATCTGCTATCCTGCCATTACTACTCCTGGCTAAGATGGAGGTAGGCAGTAGTCAGACTTTATCCCCTTAGAAATGTAGTATTATACCTCAGGTTACAAAAAGAATTACTTCACGAGAAATGTGCTTTTCAAACAACATGGAGTACTGGTGCATTTCTTTATTAGCACAGTACTGATTGATACCTTTGGGACATCACTAACTATCATTACTTTACTGCTTACTTTAATTGTCAGATACTGCAGTACTTTGTAAAATCCTTGCATAGCATAATGTAAAAAACAATGTAAGAAGAGCAAATAACTCTTAAGCAAATATACTAATAACGTAAAAAAATGCCCACAAATAACTGAAAACATTTCAGCTATAACTGTATTGGCATTCTATTGGAATTTTGAAACACTCAGTATGAGTCATAACAGCATAGTATGAAACTCGCTGTAACACATTACAAGCATTTTATTTACTTTTTGTTTTTATTTATTTTTCCATGGGAAAGCTCCCCCCACACAACCCCCACACCCTGCTTCTTTGGTTACACCCTGGTACTTATGTATATACTAACTGCGAGATCGAAAAAGAAGGGTTTGGGTGTTGGCATAATGGTGAAAGTGTTTACCTCACAGATATAAGGTACAGTGTATGATTCACTGAAATAAATAGGACATGCTGGAGGGACAGATTCATAACCCAGAGGCTCCCTTCACTCTGGAATAAAATCCCAGTCCAGGTTAGGCAGAGTCCCTCATTGACTCTCTTCAAGAGGAATCTTGATGAGTGGATGGGAGATCGTAGGTTTACCCCGGGTATCACTTCTGTGTCACTGTTAGATAGAGGCACAGTATACTAACCTCGAAAAAGGGCATAGCAAAATTATTTTAAAATGGGTGGCGAAAGCCAAACACACTCTGGCTAGGCTTATAAATGCCCTAGGGCAGATAGCCTAGTATGAACCTATGAACCTATGAACCTCACCTTTGAGGGAAATTGGGTTTAAAATAGCCTACAAGGGCAGCTAGACTAATACCTAATAAGAAGAAATACTTCAAGGTGCAGAATGCTCTGTTTTAGTATAAATTCCCTTAATCTCATTTATTTTTCTGCTGTTTTGGGGCTTCCACTATTGGGCCTTGAACATACGAGGACCCAACTCTGTTTTAGGGTTACCACAAGGCCCGCTTTGCCCCTTTGAGTGCAGTTGTGTCCTGCAAAACTCATAAAAAATGGCAAATGTCCTCAAATTCGAGGACAAAAATAATCTCCCCAGGTTTCAGGTAATAGTTATAAAACAAATTATTTTGTGCCTGAAATATCTTAATACTGCATGAAACGACTAAAACAAACTAAAATTTTACAAGAGTGAGCTTCTATTTTGGCAAAATGCAAAGTTCAGTCTTTGTATCATTAGATATGGTTTCTCCTGCAAAATCTTACTTTTCCATAAAAAGTATGAGTTTGGATACTTAAGAAGGTGGCAACTCGATCCCATTTAGCATATCTTACTTCTTATTTTGTGTGCACATGCGTACGTGTGTGTGTGTGTGTGTGTGTGTGTGTGTGTGTGTGTGTGTGTGTGTGTGTGTGTGTGTGTGTGTGTGTTACTTTTATTTACTGTTTTATTTTTTGGCAAACATATTTTGTACAAAATGAAAGGGCACTATTGACACATTTTGGAATAATTTTTTCATCTGTAAAGAAAGAAATCACCAGTTTTCCAGTGTTTGAATGTCAGCAAATATTGCAAGTAAACTTCCCTAAGTTAGAAGGAATGGAACAAAAATGCCACGTGATAGTATGAAAGCATGCACATATGTCATCCTTTACTTGTTTAAAGACAGTGCATTTCTGTTGTTGACATTGTAAATGGATAAAGCTCTCTTCATCAGTAGATGTGAGTCTTTAATGTGCTCCACAAAGCAATAAAATAATAAAATAATGAAATAATAATAATAACAATTAGTAGCTAAATATTTTGGATGCATAAAACTAGATTGGTGGTCATTAATGTCACCAAAGCCCAAGTCAAAGACATCAATTCCTATGAATCTTACTGGTTAGGGAAGACCTGGTCATGCTATATGGTGAAATACTGGTCTTACATTTCCTGGTTGCATTTTCACCTTTGCCTGGTCTTTGTACTTGTCAGGAGGTGAAGCTTTTGCTCGCTTCATTATAATATAGTTTTATCAAAGACTCATTTCAGCAATTGGTACAGTTCTACTATTAAACCATTTTGGGGACCTGAAACATTAAACAAAAATATAAAAGTTTCATTGTGTTTCCAGATCGTGGAGGTTTGTTTAGAGCTGCAAGAATGAGCCTATACTGGGCAAATCAGTCTTAACCAGGCACTGCACCCGAGCTGAGATTGAAAAAGGTCAATAGAGTTCAGTGATCTATGCAGAATACAAATAAAAATAAAATGAGCATACAGGCCTGTTGCATACATTTCAGCCATCGAGCAATTAAAATCATAGTGTTGGCCTTTCAAAAAAAACAGCAAAGGGTCAGAAAAATGAGCAATTTGGTTTCTAGCCTATATATTAAAGTGGCTATAGTTAAGGGTACCGAATCATTGTATATAGGCTCAGTTCTGTTATTTTATAATGTAGCGATAAGATTAGCATCAATACATCTTGGAAGAGCAAGCCTAAATCTGTGGGGAAACCCTACCCTACATTTGAATCCCTCACCGTGTGTGTGTGTGTGTGTGTGTGTGTGTGTGTGTGTGTGTGTGTGTGTGTGTGTGTGTGTGTGTGTGTGTGTGTGTGTGTGTGTGTGTGTGTGTGTGTGTGTGTGTGTGTGTGTGTGTGTGTGTGTGTGTGTGTGTGTGTGTGTGTGTGTGTGTGTGTGTGTGTGTGTGTGTGTGTGTGTGTGTGTGTGTGTTTGTGTGTATGTGTATTATAGTCTCTAGTAAGTATCCTTCCCTCGCCGAGTCATAGTTTGGCAACAGTTGGGCAGCGAACAGTGCCACTATCTGGCAGAGTGTCACTTCTGTTTCACTTTTCTGTTTCACTCCGAACATGCACTACCATGCCTAAGGAAATTCAACTTCAGAAATGGAGTTGTGTGTGCAATGAAGAAGAAACTAGCAAATATGGTGTCAAAATATAACATAGTCAGTGTTCATGTAATCTCAATATGTCTTTGTGGAAAACCTGTTAACACAACCATTATTTGGATATATGCATCAACAACGGATGCTGAGGAAGAAGATCTCAAGCAGTTCTGTGGAGATGTTCAAGCAGAAATTGATTGTACATGCAGCCAGGATGTGCTGGTAGTTATATATTAATGTGAAAGCTGGAACTGGAAATGATTCCTCAGCAGTTGAAAAGTATGGTCTTGGAATTAAAAACAATGCTGGACAACGTTTTATTGACTTCTGCAAAACCAACATCCTATTCTTCTTATATACCTTTTTCCAGCAGCACAAATGAAGACTATGCATTTGGACTTCTCCAAGTGGACTGCACAGAAATCAAATAGACCACATTTGTGGCAATCAGTCTTGGAAAAGCTGAATAATGTGAGTTAAAACTAAACCCAGAGCCAATTGTGGCACAGGCCACCAACTTCTATTTGTAAAGTCAAGGTGAAGCTGAGAAGGCACCAATGTCTTGCTTGTGTTCCAAGGTACGGTGTTTCTAAAATAGCAATTAAATTCAAAGATGACTTAGACAATCAGCTCAAAGTCTTGAATGAGCAAACTAGTGAAAAGCCATTGGAGGAATTGTGAGAAAACATGAAGATCATATTTGAAGAATCCAGCAAGTCATTAAAACTAGTAATGAGACAAAACAAACAGAAATGGATGTCCAGTGCAACACTAGAGAGATTGTTTTAAAACACAGAGAGGCCAAAACAAAAGGAGAAAAGTCAACTGTTAAGCAACTTAACTTCTCTTTTCAACAAGCTGCAAGGTGAGATAAGGAAAATATTACAATGACATGAGTACAGAATTAGAAGAAGAAAACATGCAAGGAAGAACAAGACTGACCTTTCTAAAGCTGCATCAACTCAGTTAAAAATTCCAACCTAGAATTTGAATGCTGAAAGACACCCGAGATGCTATGCAGAATGAAGCCAAGGAAATCAAATGTAAGTGGCAAGAATAGATGGAGTCCTTATATCAGAAAGATCTAGCAATTCAACATCAGTTCCAGGCCATAACATATGAACAGGAACCAAGGTGATGAAGGAAGAGGTTGAGGCAGCACTAAAAACTTTAGTAAAAAAAACCCCCAAAATGAAGCCCCTGGTTCTGATGGATATACAGTAGAAATACTGAAGTGCTCAAACAAAACTATTGATCTGTTGACAGCACTGTGCCAAAAAATACGGAAATCATCATCATCATGGCCAACCGACTAGAAAAAGTCTATATTCCGTTCAATACTGAAGAAAGGCGATCCTATTGACTGTCACAATTACTGTACAATCACCCTCATCTCACGCTAGAACAATTTTACTCAACATCATACAATGGAGACTGCAACCTTATTTGGAACAAGAACTGCCAGATGTGCAAGCTGGATCCCGACAGGGAAGAGAAATACAAGATATCATCACAAATATACAATGTATCCAATAAAAAGCCAAAGAATATCAAGGTATATATACATATGTTTTATCAGTTACAAAAAGGCTTTTGATTGTGTAGATCATGAAGCCTTGTGCCCAACTTTGAAAAGGATGGCTGTGCCAGAGCACCTAATTATTCTCATGCCCAGTCTCTATTGCTATCAAGAAGCAACAGTCTGAACTGAACAAGGAGAAACAGAACAGTTCAAAGTCAACAAAGTTTTGTACCAGGGATGTCCCTTTCTCCTTATCTGTTTAATTTGTATGCAGAACAAATAATCAGATAATCAAGGCTGTATGAAAGCAATTGTGGAGTGAAAATTGGTGGCAGAATTATCAACAATCTTCATTATACCAACGGCATGACAGTCTTGACAGAGAGTGAAAATTACCTTAGACATTTATTATCTAGTATCAAGGAGCACAGCCTCAAGATGGGCTTGCACCGCAATATGAAAAATATGACTATACTTACAACTGGCAGCATAACCAACTTCAGTGCTGACGGAGAAGGAACTGTTGTTGTCAATAACTTCAATCTTCTTGGGTCAGTTATAACTATGGAATCAACAAGTAGCATGGAAATTCAATGGCGTCTATATATCAGCAGAGCAGCTATGCAGAGTTTTCTCAACAGCATTATAGGGTTGTGACAGGTGAACAATCAAGAAGAAAGCTAGAAAGAAGATTGGCGCATTTGAATTGTGGTGCTGGTGTAAACTACTATTAATTCCAGGGACTGCTCATAGAACAAATCAATTGGTCATTGCTGAGATTCAACCCAAGTTCAGTTTAGAATCTCGGATGTTAAGGCTCCTAGTTTGGACAGACCATGAGAAGGAAACCATCATTGGAGAAAAAACATTATAATTGGTATAGTAAGTGACCAGCGTAAGAGGGGAAGACCTCTGATTACCAGGCTCTGTGAAGACCATAAACTATTTAGAAAAAAATGTCTATACGGTTGCCATGTGTTGAAGTCGACTTGATGGTACCTAACAACAACATTCCATACTGGAGTATTTGATAGGATTATTCATTCTGGGTGTATTATCTTCCAGGGATATAGACTTTCATTTCTACTTTGTATGTAGGTGGATTGGACGCTCTAAATTGGCCCTAGGTGTGAGTGTGTGCATGTGTGTGCCTTCCGTGGAAGGTTGGGCCCGGGCTGGCAACTCGACACTGTAAAACTCTACTGCCAATCATGGGCTGACAGGTGATCCACTGTGGTGACCCCTAACCGGGAAATGCCGAAAGAAAAAGAAGATTTAAACCTCATATTGCTATATAGTCCTCATTCAACTAACAATTAAGAATGTACATGTCTCTAAAATTGTCATTACAAACAATAAATAAACAGCACATTTTGAGCTATAACCCCTTCAGTCATAAAATGCAATTTTGGGGACATTATTTTGATTTCTATCATGCTAAAGAAAAATTTGCACTGCAGACATTTTAAACACTTCTAGATCTTTCAGTCTCCATGAGACATAATACTTCTGAAAGATGTTCAGAAAAAAAACATAGTAATTTGACTACACACAGTATGCTTTCTTATGGGACATTTCTTTCAGTACCAGGGCCTTTCTTGGACAGAAGACTTTAGAAGCCTCTCTCCACAACTCTTGACTATCACAGCCCTTACGTAGTTCCTATACTCCTGCATTAGTACTGGTTATGAAAATTATGACTATTTGCCCTAAATGTTTACATATTTATAATACAAATGTCAGTGATTCTTCCTATCCAGCCTTCCATCTTCTCCACAAATAACACAGAACATTGATTCATTTACATGACTAACTACTTCATCTTGCAGATCCGGTGGCCTTCTGGAGTTCCTATCATAAAAATATTTACATCTCTGCTGATTTCTTTCCAGTATTTTCTTTTCATTGTATTAAGTCTTAGGCTTTGATAATGTAATTCAAGTAGGTATTTGATTTTAAACCTTCTATCCATTAAGCAACTGAGGTGGTGAGACAATATTTTAAAACTGTAAGGTGACAATTTTCTTATATATTGCTACTACAGTTTCTCCTAACATTTTGTTACTGTTTGCTTTATTCCCACAACTTGTCTACTGATTATGGATAGTGTGGACTAAATGTCATATGTCTGACTGTTTAAGCATGCGCAACATTTTATATTTCTTTTTTCCTGTATTCTAGACCACTGTCAAATATGACAACACCAAGTATCCCAAGCACTGAGAATATAGAATTTAATGTGCTAATTTTGTCTGCATTTATTGCATCTTTCAGTTTAATTATTTCAGGAAAACTGGAATAATAATGTTAACAGGTAAGATATATAACTTCCCTGAATTTTAACAAGCCGACCCATGTTCAAAAATAGTAGGTGTTTTGACTGCAAAAGGGAGAACTTGGTTACATTTAATACTAGTTCATGTTTGTGAACTAAGTACTCCTATAGAATATGCCAAACGTCAGATGACCTATTGTATTTTTGTAGCTGTGGCTTGATTCAGTGACATTCCAGTTCATTTGGAGTGGCACCCCATACACCTGTCCACTTACCACACCCAATAGTGCTGTTAAGCTGGAAGAAAGTTTATTTAGATTGCTAACATTTTCTGACTTTGCTGTAGGCTGATTAACCTTGGACATTATATTTGCACCGTTCAGCTTAGTACAGTCTTTTTTAACAGTTAGAGTGTAGCAATAGTTTTACTGCTGATATGTGGACTCAGTGCTTTCTCTGTCTGGTCCCACTAAATGCTCACTGGATGCTGGATTTGTTGTACTGACAGCACTGTTTTCCCAGTTTTTGCAGATACTTCCCAGCTCTTTTAAAGATAATGTAATGCATTTCCTCAAGAACTTAAAATACTATAAAAGCAAGGACAAAAACAATGGCAGTTTATGTTTCTAGTTGGTTCTCCAAACCAAGAAATCAGTGTTCCGTAATATTAATAGAGCTATAATTTCTTATCTAAACCTGCAACATCTAGCTGTAGTATTATGTTTTACAAAATACAAATCCTTTCTGTCCTACATTGGTCAGAAATAATACTCACAGAACACAAGTGTATTTTCTGGCCTAGCCTGTTTCAAAATAATGTCTGAAATAATTCTACTCAAGAAAATCCACTCTGACAGTATTTAATACTGCTAACAGTTCCCTCTTTATAATTAATTTGTTAGCTTACGAAGTAAACTTGTATCTACTTTATTTACTGAATAAAGAGGGTATAAGAAACCAAACCTAAATCTGCATTAGGTAACTATTTAAGTATTTCATCTCTATCACTGAGAAGTAACTCGGTAGGATAGACATAAGGTGCAGGAAAGATGAAGTCAGAAACACATCTATTGGTTTGTGTGTTACCACTCACTGTATATATTTATACGCACACACATATGCTCTATGTTTATCATTAATTCCTTAATAATTATTTTTTACTATTTTTATCATTAATTTCCCACACATGAAGCATATCAAAATCTGAATTATAAATGCTATAGCCAACAACATTTAAAAAATGTTTTCCAACCTGGAAACAGATTGGTTTCCCAGGCCCATGGTGAGCTATCAGTTCCTTTGACATATCAGAACTCTATAGCTTGTTAAGATGTAACCAAACAATCTTAAATTTTACTTTAGTGCCTGGAATGATTATACAGTATTTGTATTTTCAGACATTCTCCATTTTCCACTGAGAATAAACACATTTCTAGATTTACCTATGCCAAATTTAGAAATATTTATCCATTTAGCCCCATATTAACAAGATCAGGATTTGACCTCACTGAATGCTGATGCACATAACAATCATGTTTTATTTACCTGCGAGACGTTGTCCTGTTCGATTCTCAGCTAGAGCGTCTACTGTGGAGACATGCGTGAATGGGTGTACCTTCGTTGAAGGTTGTGCGTTGGGGCCGGCAACTCAGCATGTAAAAATCAACTGCCAATCATTAATGGACCGGAGTTCCGCTGTGGCGACCCCTAACCGGGAAAAGCCGAAAGACACAACAACAACAACTTCCACTGCTTTCAATGCACTTCCATAAACCAATCTGCAACTTACATTTTTCCCTGTTTTTGTCATTACAAGTATTAAAAACATGTCTTTTGTAACAGTCGTTTTCCTAAACAAAATACCCAGTTAGTTATACCTTTTATTTTCCATGTTTTATGATTAATGATCATTAAATACTTCAGTCACTAAAGCCTGGCTGACAATATGCTAAATTTCATTAAATAATCTTTACTTCTTTTTTCTTCATGTAATCAAATAACTCATGTTGTCCAACATGTCACAATAAGCATGTCACTCCACTTTTCAAGCAAAAGGCTGCAATGCTATACTACAAAATATTTTTGATATACACACATCGTGTGTATATTGTGAAAATCCATATACACTTCCTTTTCAAAGTGTCCTGTAAATGTAAAATTATACTGACCATTAAAATAACTGCATTTCCTATTGATGAAATTCAAAGAAAATCTTGTTAAGCCCTAGTAATAACACACATTTATTAACTAGGTATCTTCACTTGACATGCAGTCCCTTTCCAAAAAGTTATCTAGTCAAGTGACTTGCTCATGGTCACACAATAGGCAAATGAGAGTTGAGGGGAATCAAACCCTAGATCAGGAAAACTTCAGCTCGTAGTCTCAACCCTGTATGCCAACTGACAGACTCATTATTGATGTGCTTATCATAAAAGGAAGAAAATAAAATAAAATAAATCTGTTTTAATGAACAATTCAGTCCCTAAGATATTGTCACTATACAATAAACCTACAACCATTAAAAGTATCTCACACTTTCTAAGCAACCTTTCTCCCTGATGCACATACATAAAAATGTCAGTTATGACACATAGCAATATATAATGCATCTGATTTTATTTTGCAAGCAGTCCTGCTAGTTTACCTCATGATTTTAATTTATTTCACATTATTTTTTAGAACTTTCTGTAACTAGGTTAATGTTTCACCCTTTGTTTTTAATTAATCAATTAACTAATCAATCGGTTAATTTGCCCTATTTTATTCATAGGTCCCTCAAAAGGAATTGAGAATTAGTGATAATCCATTACTGAAGTCATGCAGGAAAAAAATGAATATGAAATCTGCCATTACAATGTATTCCTATCTAGCCTCTAGCCTCTTGTAATTTCAGAGAAAAATAGCTGTTTTTCTGAAAGTTCACACAAAGGCATATGTGCAAAATAATCTGGATATGGTTACAATACACTGGTTAACATGGATTTGAAGCAATTGGCAATTATTGTAGTTTACCACCCTCTAAATGGATGAAGGTTTCCATACATCTACTCATAATTTGTCCATTGTTGCTATCCTTTTGCAAAATCCATAGAACTGTGTTTGGTGATTAGCTGTAGAATAAGCGTGCAAATAATGGAATAAGCATGAAAATGTCATCTGTGGTCTTCTGACAAAAAAATTAATACTTTTACTTGAATTTACTATACACTACAAAATACCTAATTTCTTATGTGCCAGATTAACTTCAGTGGTTGACCAGGAATCAAACCGTAAATCTTCTGATTTTGCAGAACACAAATCTTTTACTTAGTTTTTAGTTTAACACAAAATTAAAAAAAAAAGAACACTTTTGATATTTAACATTTTAGCCCCATAACACCTTACCCTGGTTTACTTACTTAGATTGTACACTATGACTAATAAATAACAAACAACAAAATTAATTTCCTATTAGAACCCTCTGTTTTCCTTGGTTATTACTGTTTCATTTGACATGAGACTTACTATTGGCTAGAATATGGAGCAGTGGTGACCTTTGAGCCCTTTGTCTGTAATATATGTCAGGCCATATATTTTTTATTCCATTCAGAAGTCAGAGATGCTTTTTCCATGTAGTTACCATTTACATGGTTTTGGAACCAAGCCTGTCTTGTTTTTTTCTCTTCACCCTCTGAAAATATATTGGAAGATAACTGTGTTTGATACAACACATATATGTAAAAAAAAAGTTTCCCTCTTGTGATACTAATAAATTAAATATACTGCTGCTTGCAGTTTACCTGAAATATTCATCTTATGGCAATAATAACAAAAATGTGAATTCAGCAAAAACATCTTCTGCAAAAGAAAATCTTATGAAAATAAGTAAAATGGTGAATTCAATCAAAACTGTTTTAGCAAAACAAAATCTTTTGAACCTGGGAATTTATCCTTACATATTCCCTTTCTCCTTAGGAAATTCACTGTTTAAAATCTGACCTCTCACTATGCCACCAAGCACAGCCTGTGTGGTGTAATGTCTAACAACTAATGTTAGATGCTATATATGTATTCTAGCTAGAATGTTCCACTAAAATCTTCATGTGTAACATATAACCCATATGTTAACTATTTCCTTATGAGTCAGCAGAAGAAATCATGTATGAATTTTATTCCACAAAGAGATCAGAATATCCTCCAGTTCTGTTTCAATGGATATGCAACAAATATATTCTAAAACAATGTTTACTTTTATGACACCAATGGGACCCATTGGATATTAATAAAACGAACATTTCTTTTTCTCCAGTGCATTTCCCTGGATGAATGAACATCTTAATTAACACGTAGAAATATATTGTTCTCACATTATTGTAAATATATAACGTTCCCAAGAAAACATATCTTGAATGTATCTGAATGTACCTAAATCCTTGTTAGATTGTGAAAAAATAACCCCAACAATCCTGTTTACAACCTTTCAATTACATTCCATGTTCAAATCACACAAAAGACAAAAAAAAAATTGTAAGTTTCTGTACGGTTAATGTACATAGGGGGATGTATGAGCAAGTATGTCTCATTCTAGCCTCTTGTAATTTCAGAAAAAACAGCTGTGTTTCTGAAACTTCACACAAGCATGTATGCAAAGTAATCTGGATATGGTTAAACTATGCTGGTTAATACTGGTTTGAAGCAATTGTCAATTATTGTTGTTTACTACCCTCTAAATGGATGAAGGTTTCCATATGTCTACTCATAATTTTGCCAGTTTTGCTATCCTTTTCCAAAACCCATAGAAGTGTGTTTGGTGATTAGCTGTGGAATAAGCATGAGAACAATATAATAAGCATGGAAACATCTGTGGTCTTCTGACAAAAAATTAATAGCTTTACTTGAACTTAACTATACACTACAAAATACCTAATTTCTTATGTGCCAGATTAACAGTTAGTCTTTGGCCAGGAATCAAACCCTGAATCTTCTGATTTTATATAACATGAATCTTTTACTTAGTTTTCATGTTAACACACACAAAAAAAACACTTTTGAGATTTAACATTTTAGTCCCATAACAGCTTACCCTGGTTTACTTACTTAGATTGTAAACTGTAACTTATAAATAACATAAACAACAGAATTTTTTCCTATTACAACCCTCTGTTTTCCTTGGTTATTACTGTTTCATTTGACATAAGACTTGCTATTGGCTAGAATCTGGAATAGTGGTGACCTTTTAGCATTTTGTCTGTAATATATGTCAGACCATGTCTTTTTTATTCCATTCAGAAGTCAGTGAAGCTTTTTCCATGTAGTTGCCATTTACATAGTTTTGGAACCATGCCTATCTTGTTTTTTTTTTCCTCTTCACCCTCTGAAAGTATATTGGAAGATAACTGTGTTTGATACAACACATATATGTAAAAAAACGTTTCCCCCTTGTAATACTAGTAAATTAAATCTACTGCTGCTTGCAGTTTAACTGAAATATTCATCTCATGACAATAATAACAAAATGTAAATTCAACAAAAACATCTGCAAATGAAAATCTTATGAAAATAAGTAAAAATGTGAATTCAACCAAAACGGCTTTAGGTAAACAAAATCTTTTGAACCTGGGAATTTATCTTTGCATATTCTCTTTCTCCTTGACAAAAACACTGTTTGAAATCTGACCTCGCACTATGCCACTGAGCACAGCCAATGTTAATGTGTGCCCCAGGATTCAGCAAGCTCTGCACAGTGTGCAGGAATAGTCCAAGAGCTGCTGCAGGCAATATGGCTGATGTGCAATCCAGGAATGAACTCCTGGGATGTGCACGAGCGCTCCTGCACTATTCCTGCACAGACACAGCTCCTGTATGCTAATTACTCCATGTGCTGGTGAAAACCATGCAAATGAGGTGAATTAGCAATCCAGGAAGTAGGCAGGCATCCATGCAGGAATAGTGTAACCGGCAGAAATGTATTTGGCTACTAAGCAAACATATTTCTGCAAATTACAAAACAGAGGCATGACAGCTCAAAAGAAAACACATATTCAATGTAGTAGGCATGCCAATGGCCAAATATATGGTCACTGGCATGGGAAATAGTTGCAAAATTATAAAAAATAACTTTTTGTTTTGGCCGATTTTGGCCGTTTAAGCAAAGCGCAGCAGTGCGCAAATGGGATTGGCCTGAAAATAAAAAAAAAAGAAAAAATTCAATTTTAAGATGATTATGAATTTTGCCATTATAGTCAATGGCATGCATAAGACAACAAGACCATGGAATTGTGGTTGCTAAGAGGGAAGGCTGAGTGTCAGTTTTGTAACCATGCATTAACAGTCTGTTCTATGCAAATGAGGGGAATGATATTGAATCACAGATTTTCCCTCAGTGCTAGCTTGCACCCAACCGTGTAGGTGCAGCACGACCATGGTGTAAGCCTAAGAGCTAGATGACCTCAAAAGGGGGTGTGTCATGCTTTCTGTAAGCTGAGTGGAGCTCTGTGGCCTGTGTTTGCAGTTAACTAAGTACAGCTAAGGCAGGGGGTGTGTATAAGGCTGTATTGTCTTACACCAAGAAATGCAGAATGTGTTCGTGTCCAGGGAGGGCCAGTTTATGCTAAACGATGTTTACATTGCCTAAATGGGTGTGCATGCTGCGCACCGGGTTTTAAATAAACAAAAAAAAAAAAAAAACAGGAAATAGCAGCTCTGTTCACATCTGAGCACTGTGTATGTGTACCGTGCCTCGGGGCTTAAACGGAAAGGCAATGGGAAGGGAAAACAGCAGTAGGAAGACAATCAAGGAGAACTAGCATAGCTGGCAGGTGAAATGTATCAGAATCAGCCAATTACACAGGCAGCAGCCCAGCCCAACCCAGTACACTACTATAAACTATGCTGACATTTTTCACTCTGGTTTTTCCCATAAACTCTGCACCACCGATGTACACAGATGGAGAAATTTTACCAGACAAAACTAGCAAAATGATAGGGGGTTTTGTTGCTCTCATACATCAATATGTGGAAGAGGCTGAGGGTGCTGAGGATGAGAATGCTGACAACCAACCCACAGTGAGGAGAAGAAGAAGAGTCTACAGACCCAGGGTAACCTACCAGGGGCTACATGAGCTGGAGATAGTGGAGCGCTATAGGGTGGACAGGGACATCCTACAGCAAATATTTGAGCTGTGCTGGCCATGCATCACACACAGAACCAACAGAGGGGAACCCATCCCAGTGGATACCAAGGTATGTGTAGGCTTAAGAATACTAGCCACAGCTACCTTCCAAAGGCCAACTGGGGATATCATGGAGATCTCACAGGCATCAGCATCCAGGGTACTCCACTAGTTCCTGGATGCCATGTCAGCACATGCCAGTGAGCAAATATATTTCTCCAACACCCGTGAGATGTTGAGCAGCAATATGCATCTCTTTCACCAAATAGCAGAATACCCTGAGGTAGTGGGTGCTATAGACTGCATACACATACACATCAAAGCACCACCTGGCGAGCAGGGTAGGGTCTACATAAACCGCAAGGACTTCCCCTTCATCAACTGCCAGGTTGTGTGCGATGCCCAGGACATTATAATGAATGTGTGTGCTGGCAGCTCTGGAAGCTACCACTGCTCCCACATCTGGCATATGACACAGCTGTACCTGAGATTTGCTAGTGGGGACATCCCATATGGCCACCTAGTGGAGGATGCTGGTTATGCACTGGAGCCATGGCTGATGATACTCATCAGAAAAGCACACACCCGAACAAGAACTCCATAATGAGGCACACGCACAAATGAGAATCATAACAGAGCATGTGTTCGGGATGCTCAAGTTCCGGTTCCGGTGCCTGGACATATCCAGTGGAGCCTTGCAGTACTCTCCAGCTACATGTACCCAAATTTTCATTGTATGTGCCATGCTACACAATATGATCCTGTGGAAACAGCTGCAGCAGGAACAGCATGGGGCAGGGCCAAACAGCTCCCCACCATTGCCAAGACCTGCACAGGCACAGAGTGACTCAGAGGAGGAACAACCTGAGCCTGCCCGTGTAGGCAGAAGGAGGTGTGCCCAGTATGCCCAAGCTTTGGAAAAGAGGCAACATACACTGACACGGTAGAAACCCAGGGAATGACACCTTTCTCTGACTCACACATACAGTAAAAGGGATGCCAAACATGACACTACCTGTGCTTTTCCATGTATAGGGAGTGTACTATGTGCATCCGACATAGTCAGCCCTCCAGCACCATCCTCAATACTGGCAGAGCTACAACTAATTCACTCTTCCTATTAATTGCTGAATGAAGTAGTATATTCTGCTAGTCATAGCTATGGTATGGATGTGAGCATACAAGGGAATCGGGTGGCTGAATGGGATGGCAGCAGATAGAGGACACCTATACTGGCAGAATGGAATCCATAAATACTGGTGTCAACAAAGTAGGCAGTACTAGACAAGGTGACAAATCCCACTGCAGTACATGTGGTGGCCCAAATGTGTGTCCATAGGACACACACATGCGTGTCAGTGTGGTTCACATACCCAACAACAGCCTCAGCCAAAAGGGCAGGTGTAGATGACCATAAAGAAAGGCTGTGCTAAGGCCTCCAATTAATGGCAATGGATAACAGCCCCCCTCCAGACTTACACAGACAGACTACAACAGGTCAGGCAGTTGTATGTTAGTTCTGCAGGGTATGAAGTCAGAAACTGAAATGTAGGTCAATAAAACCTAAGATCTGTACCCTACTGATATGTCTCTAGTCTGCATGATAGGTCAGAATACAAAACGAAATGGAAGCCAACAGATTACCTGAAATACCAGTACAGTCATAGTAAATGTTTACAGTTGTCAGGTCTGTCCCCCCCCCCATCCTATGTAGAAATACAGGATAGATTGTTGCATGTGTACAATATGCAGGGCTCTGTGTGTTAGGTTGTTATGTGTTGTACATTGTGTGGAAGTGGTCAGCATGTAGGCATGGAGGATTGTGTCCCTGTGGCCTATGGTCACTGCTGTTGATGACAGGGCCATGTTCTGACAAATGCAGTGCCAACCACAATGCATCCCAGCAAGACCCAATTCAGCAGTCATCCATACTCATTGTTCAGATGTCAATATCTGTCACCATCTGAAAGATGGACATGCCATGAATGTGGGCCCAAGCATACACACAGTACACAGGTGGAAATACCCTAGACAGAGTACATAAAATGTAACTGTCAACTGCACACACCTTTGGAATTGTACATACAGGTTAGCAGCACATTAGGTGTCTGTGTAGTATGGAATACTGATGTATTCTGGCCAATCACTGGCAGACCACAAAAGGCACAGTTATGAAGTAAATGAGAGAATGCCTATGTCCCCACACAAGGCAGCATAAGGGGAATGTCCCAGGTATATCTGGGAGTCAGCTGCAAGAAGCCTCCATATCACACATGCACTCAGCTCATCCCACCATCATCCACAGGTTAATCACAGGTCATATCCCTTCTGTTGGGAATGAGTATAGCATGACCCCCACTTCTGTATGGGAATACCCACAGAATGCAGCATGCTGAAGAGGTCTCCTCTGCAGGTGTGTCCCACTCCCTAGCTGTAAGCAGCACCCTGCCAGAATCCAGACTAATGGATTAATATGGACAGGAATTATTGCCATTAACACCTCCCACACTTACCCTGTCACCCCAGGGGGATCCAGTGGCTCACAGCCTGGGACTGTAGGAGTGACAGAATGCACTGGCCCGCTACAGATGGCCTGCATCACTACCAAATGCACTACAGTCCTCTGTCAAAGGCCTGTGCCTCACCCATACTGCCAATGTATATTATCTCATGGGGTCTCAAATAACAACTTACATTCCTTAGAACACAAATGCAAGGCCATGTCGACAAATCCTAGTAGCATACCCACCATGTCCTATTACATGAACTGTGGACCAACCCCTAAATAATGCTGGGATGAAGGGACAACTATACGGATACTTCCCAAATATCACTCGCATAATGTTAGGAAGAGGATAGAATAACAGAGTGGGGGGTGTAGAAGCATGGACTCCATGGAGTGTGTGAAGTCTGAAACTCTGATGTGTGCCCATACTACCCCTGCCTGCAAACCCAGTAATAGGTGGCTACAAACCCGCTCGTAAACTGCAATGTGAAGGGGAACTGACCAGATATATGAGCCCTGCCTCTGGGTAAACTGGGTGAATGTGTACAGCTGAGAGGTATGGCAAGAGCATGATATGGCCATTCTGTTATGTCGATAGATGTACAAGCAGGGGATCCTTAGCCACCACAGTACCAAGGTGCTGGACCATTTACACAGATCCATCAGCAAGTGTCTGCAGCTACCCCTCCAGAATGGCATGAGTGTGCAAGAATATGTAGGCTGCAGACCACAATACTGGATACAGCTTCATTCATCTTGTATTTCCCTGGAAATAAATGTGAGCAAATAAGTATATCTGTCGGTAGTTGATGACATAATACATCACAGTGTAAAACAATACAAGTTTGAATAGCTCTGCTAACACCAACCATGTAACACAAGCAGCACAGACAGCAATAGTTACAGTATCCCACTATCTTTTGCCCATTGTGACTCCATATTGTCAACCTATCTAAAGATATCCTGCAGAAACAGATTTCTAGCTGTAGGTGTAGAACACTCAATACAGAAGGTCATACTGGGCATGCTCTCACACTTAGAGAAATGAAGCCCATGTCTGACAACAAAATACAGAAGGTCATACTGGGCATGCTCCTACACTTTGAGAAATGAAGCCCATGTCTGACAACAACAGTGGACTATATATATCTGTCAGCTGCAGATTTATGTGCACACACACCACATTGCACGCCATTCATGCTTTGCACACACATCGGATAAGAATACTCACACATATCCAAGGCCAACACACTATAATAGGTCAAACATACACACAGAGAGATGTGGGTAAGAGAAATGCAAACAGTGACAAAGAGATTGCCATCATGAGGCCTGTCCCACCCACCACACATCCAACTGGCCAATATCACATGACGTGCCAATGTCTATCACTGTAGACATTTGCTTCTCATAGCTCTCAGCATTATAGTGTCTGTGGTGCTTGTGATAACTGTGTAACATGACAGTACAAGTCAGTAGTCATCTAGCATTTGTATACCCAGTCCTGTCAAATGTAAAGTTGTGTGTGTGACAGAGTGTTGTGTGTGTGTCTCCAGAGGAATGGTTTATGGCCCATTCACACACACTGCACTTCTCATTGCCCTACTTTAGCAAGCCTGCTGATGTCAGTCACCTTGAAATACCCCTTTGGACAAAGTTCAACCCTGTAAACTCCATGTGGCATGCACTAACTGTGTAATGCTATAGTGTAACATACTAGTTAGGTAGGAGTTTTAATTCCAGACATGGCAACTGGGGTGGGGGTAGGTGCTCAATGATTTTGAGGCCATTCACAGTCACTACACCTCCCATTGCCCTACTTTAGCAAGCCTGCTGATGTCAGTCACCTTGAAATACCTCTTTGGACAAAGTTCAGCCCTGTAAGCTCCATGGTGTGTGTGATAACTGCATAATGATATAGTGTAGCATACTAATTAGATAGGAGTTCTAATCCCAGACATGGCAATTGTGAAACTGTGTGTGTGTGCGTGTGTGGGTGTTTGTGTGCATGTAGGTATCAATGATTATGAGGCCATTCACAGTCATTACACCTCCCATTTCCATACTTTAGTAGGTCTGCTGATGTCAGACACCTTGAAAGACCTCTTTGGACAAGGTTAAGCCCTGTAAGCTCTGTGGAGCATGCCATAAATGCAGATCAATGTAGTAGCAGTAACTACACAGGTATGGGTTTGAATCACATCTGTGGCAAGTGTTTGTGTGTACCTCAAACATTTTGGCCCCATTTACACCCAGTACATATCTGAGATCCTGACTTTAGCAGTCCTGCAGATATCATCCACCTGAGAAGTACCTGTTGCCAACCCTAAACCATGTGAGCTCAGTGGTGGATGTGGTAAATACATAACATAATGGTCCATAAAGATTGTTAGATAGAGGTTTGAAACTCACCCCTGGCAAATGTAAATGTGTGCGTAGAGTGAAATTATTTTTGGGATCTCTCACCCACTACATCACCCAATGCCAGTATTTACAAGGGCTGGTGATGTTCCTCACCTTAGAAGTACCTTGGAACAACATCCATCCCATAATCTCCATGGAGCATGCAATAAATGTCATACTTGCTGTAATAGCAATACATAGCTAGGTAGGGGGTTGAATCTTAGTACTGGCAAGTGTGTGTGAGTGTCACTGTCATCAGTATCCTTTGTGGAGGTTGCTGTGATTGTTTAATAACAGGATGCATTGAGGGGTGGGTTTTGCTGAATTATTATGTTGAGGCCCTAATATATGTTACAATGTCTACCTTTCAAGAATCCATAGCCCTACATGTGACATTATGGATTGATTAACAATATAGGCAACCCTTGTATTGCTCAGAGAACATTCTTCACCCACATCTCATACACAAACACACTTGGCTAGGTAACAACCACTATACTGGTAGTTCTCTGCATATTGCCTCACAGATAGTAACCATGGTGTGGTTGCAGTACACTACATGCCTGTTGACCACAACAGTGCTGATGACAGCAGAAAGTACTGTGATGTGTTACATCTCCTGACTTCAGTGTGTGTTATCCAGCAAGTAAAATGACATGGTACCATGTTCCATCCCTACAGTAGGCAAATAAATGCTTACAGTGGTCCTTTTGCTATGTTTCCTACTGGATGCCTGCAACAACTGTACAGTCTGCAAATGTAACCCACAAAGGGAATAACAGGCCTTATACACATGACCTGTATAGACAGATGCCACTAACTCCACTGTATACCTGTATCATGCTGTCAATGTAGGTGCAAGCACGACCTCAATTCCATAGCCAGGTCTCACCAAATGAGGTCAGGAATGCCACATCAGAAGATAACAATCTGTCCACACAACATGCCCCAGAGATCTCAAGTACACTTCCACACGTCACAGAACATGCATGTGGGACATGTGCACAACCTAGACACTGTCCATGTTATGGAATATAGATCACATACATGGCAAGCATTGCACAGCACTGGCCACCCACAATAGTAACCCAGATGAGTGGATGGTGAATACAATACCCACCTGTGGGGGCCAATCCAGGGACTGCACCCCTGAGTCACACTGGAGACCATTGTCATATGGCCTGATGCCAAAGTATTCCCTTTGCCTAGCCTTGTACAGCCTTCAGGCACAGTCACCTACTACACACCTGTGAAGCAATGAACCCATGCATCTCAGTACTGGCAAGTGTGTGTGTGTGTGTGTGTGTGTGTGTGTGTGTGTGTGTGTGTGTGTGTGTGTGTGTGTGTGTGTGTGTGTGTGTGTGTGTGTGTGTGTGTAGACTAATGATTTTGAAGCCATACTGTAGCACACTTGCTGATGTCAGTCACCTTGAAATAACCCTTTGGCCACATATTAGCCAGATAAGGTCTGTGGCATGTGTGATAACTGCGTAATACTGTAGTGTAGCAAACTAGTTAGACAGGAGTTCTAATCCTGAACCTGCCAACAGTAATAATGTGTGTGATTCCCTGAGAGAGTGTGGGTGTGTCTTCCTTGACACCTGCTTTTGTGGACATTCACATGTACTACACTTCCTTATCCCTCTTTTATCACTGTTGCTGATGTCACTCATCTTCAAAGATACCTTTGGACAACTCTCCAACATGTAAGCTCCATGGCACGTGCAATAACTGCATAACAATGTAATAGTAATAAATAGTCAGGTAAGGGTTTGAAACTCAGTACTGGTAAGTATGTGTCTGTGTGTGTGTCATCGGTGTCCTGTGTGGATGTTGGGGTGATTGTGCAATAACAAGATCCATTGCAGCGTGGGTTTTGCTACATCATTATATTGAGGAGCTACATGTCCCATTGTCAACATTACAAGGCCAACATTTTCCAAACACTGTAGAGATTGTTGTAGACAATCCTCAGCCATAAATTTGTACACCCATGTGCAATTACCATGTGACAGTATGGATTAGTACACAATATAGGCAACCGTTATAATGCCCAGATACCACTCTCCACCCATGGATCATACACAAACACGCTTGGCTCTTACTCTCCTACTCCCTTCCTTTTCTACTTTGTCTCTGTCTCTCTCTCTCTCTCTCACTTCCTGTCTGATGGATGTGGAAAAGTACATCTGCTTTGCTTAGGCAGCAGCTGGAGTTTGTAAGTGATGCTCATGATCAGCTGATGGCCTGTGCATGAATTGCAGTCTCCCACTTGCTAACTGCATGTGGAACAGCTGTGGTATCATTCCTATAGCAAATTGCATGGAAACACACTCCTATAACTAAGCACTTTATGAGTCTGTTGGCCCTTTTCCTTCACTGTGAGCAGGACTTCATGTGGGTGTCTAACAAACAGCATCACAGAGGGTAGTTGGAAATACCTCTTACAACTTACACTGTGGTGACAGGCCAACAAACAGGAGGGGGATGTTCCAGACATGGGGACAGAATGTAAGTATTGCTCTTTTACATTTGAAGCAATGTTGGTTTAACAGGGTTTGTGTGGATATGGCTGTTCTACATGATTTAAAATCTGGCATGACAGTGTTATGTGGTTGAGGAATCTCTCACCTGTAGGACTATCTGCAGACTGGCCAGAGTTTAGACTCTTACATGTGTTGCGTTACTCACACATTTCCTATCTTTAGGAATGCAGTAGCATACTTTGATGATTTCAGTCAGTACATGGTGACATCCATGTGAGTTACTGACTTCATAGCCCTCAGAAGACATATGTCACAACAAACCCTGTTACGCCAGTAAATGTATGAGTTTATCACAGTAACATGTCAATATTGGCCCTGTGTTTGTGCCTCCAACTCCAAGTCTGTCAACCTTTGTCCATATGTCATGCAGTAAGAGGTGCATATGTTCAGTACATCATTATTTACTGACATCATACCTGATAACAAGCCAGTGAGATGTCAGACTGCTAGACATGTTATGTATAGTAGGCTTTATATTTGAGGACAGAACCTGGACATTCTGTTGTAGTGTGTGCAGTAGTGAGCTCTATGTAATTATGGTGATTGTTGACAGAGTGTGTATTGTGAATATGTAACTTGGCCTGTGTACAGACTGTGGTAGATGTCATTGTTCTTGGTCCTGTTCTATCTGATGTTGCATACTGCTCCAGTGTATGGTACCCTATCGGCATACATGTTTGTAGGGCCAGACCAACACATGTCCCATACCACAGTCAGGCATCAGACTACACTGTGTATTGGCCCAGTATATGTAGGCTTAGTGTGTGAGTGGCACATATGAGGATAGTGTTGTCCACACAGTCCATATACTGTAATATTAATTAGGCTTACCATATGTGACTGTGGCTGTGTTCAGATTGGTTGTGGGTATGCACTTTCACACTGGTGTCTGTTACTCCATGCTGTTACATGCCTGTAGTGCCTGCTATATTTACAAGTACATGTGTATTCCCCCATAAGAAATGTAGGCCAGTGTTGTGGCAGTCTGCCTGTAGTTTGCACAGTGCTTTGTGACATGACTAGCAACTCAGTGTGTTTACCTAGTGTGATGTTATGTCCAGATATTTGTCAAATGTACTGTTGCTGGGCACCATAACTGTTGTGTATTTCTGATAAAGCAGTGGGATGCTGTACAGATGTATGTCACTAACTAGTGGGTAGTATGTGAGCTTGTGACCTCTGCTCCTCTGGTTATTATGTGTCAGGACAGACAGGAGTGTGTGAATGCATAAACTGTGTGAGCTTATCTATTCCAGTATTTTCGTGATATCCCCATTTACATGGCTGTAAACATCCACTTTGTCAGGCTTGGTCCACACGTCTTGCACTAAGGAGTTCTGTGTATACCTTTGGACTGACCAGAGTGTGTCAGACTGTCCACATTTATTGGTCATATCTCTGCTGTATTCCACAGGATCATTACTGCGATCTGTGTGGTACTGCACTATGATAATTTTATGACGTCTGACAGTAACTGATGGCATACATGTCAGTATCACTGAACCACACAACATTTCTGTTAAGACAACCCCTGTTACTGTAGTAACATTCTACATTTATACCTGCAATACTTACACGACATCCCCTTGCACTAAGAGGTTGTGACTACTGGTGCTGAGGTATGACTTCACTATATGTTATGGACATATATTATACACATATGTATATGTATATATATATATATATATATATATATATATATATATATATATATATATATATATATATATATATATATATACATATATATATATATATATATATATATATACATATACACACACACACACACACACACACACACACACACACACACACACACACACATATATATATATGTTTACATATATACATATACATATATATATATATTTATATATATATATATATATATATATATATATATATATATATATATATATATATATACTGATCCACTTTATAATTTCGAAATACTGAAATCTCGAAATTCAGTATTTTGGAACCACATAGCCGAAAACTCACCCACAACTCACAAATTCGAAAACACACATCCGCGAAATTTAAAATCCTGTAATTATGCTACACATACAGTACACACATAAACCTACACACAACTCCCCCCACAATCAAACAAACTCATCTAAACTACATATAAGCAGGGGACAAGTCCCCCTGCACCTTCCAACCTTTTCCTGGCATGTTGGCTGCATTGTCATAACCTGTGCTCGGCAATCAGAGAGTGGAATATCATGTTCATTCAATGTATCTACAATCATCTGTGCTATGTCACATCTGGTTTTGTCACTGCAGTCAACAAATTTCAGAAATCTTTCTGCAGTTTCAAACTGGGATTCATTTTGAATTACATAACATAACAGGAATGTTGTCTGCTCAACATGAGATGCATCCGGTGTGGAATCAACTATCACTGCAATATACTTTGCAGTCTTTCTATCCTGCAAAATGTGTTGTTTCACAAGTTCAGAACATTCAGCAATTAACTCATTTTGAGAATCAGCAGAGAGTTAATGCACTTGAAGTCATTTCCCCCTTTTTTTGTGACTCTTTAACTTGCAACACATGTTCTTTTAGAATTGGATCCCAATGAGACAACAACTCTTATTAGCCCCAAAAATTTCCATTGTCCTTGTCACCAATGCACTGTGAACTACCACGCAAAGCAAGCCCATATTCTCCATGGAATAGTATAACATCAATGATTTGTTTCATAATGTTGTACCACTTGACAGATTCTATTGCAATTGATGCCTCTAAGAGACTTTCAATGCCCTTATCAGAAGAAAGGCGTCTTTCTAATTCTCGTCAAGCCAGATAGCATTGCCTATGACTATTGCTTCTGTCATGTTCTGGGATGTGACTACATAATTTTCGCCACTTCCCAGCAGCTGACCATCGTTCTGATGATGCAAGCATAGACTTGGATGTGGAGCTAATGTTGCAACACAGATTGTTCCAAAATAATCGGCAGGGAAAACAATATAATGCTTGTTTAACATCACTCCAGACAAGCCAATCTCGGACATGTTTCTCACCATTCAAATTTCGAAATGTTAGTATGCTTTCTGGAAAAACGTGGTTATTCATATCTTTGGGAAATGTTTTAGGATTGCCAATATGACCTTTCATAGCACAGTTTTCTATATCCAGCTGAGAAGGAACCTCTGTTACAAGAAGTCCACTGTCAATTCCAATATTACTCTTTTCTTCACCATGGCCAGATTCTGTAGACATTGACATACTAGTTGCCTCACTTCTCTTTTCATCACTAACATTTACTTGTTCCTTCAACTCTCCTTTTCTCTCATATCCTCCATCCTCCAAATTCACATTTGCGTCATCCACCTTTTGTGCAAGAATCACATTAGGATCTACTCGATCTGATGTTTTTTGAAAATCCAAACTGGCTTCATGAGATTCTGTCCTTTGTTTCAGTTATGCATTTGGCTCACCTTGTTCTAAATCTAATGTTTCATTTTTGTCAGTTTCTCTTGTTTTGCATTTAATGCTAACTTGAAAGAGTGTTTGCAATCCTTTTTTATTAATCTCATCACGTTTTTGTTTTTCTTTACGTTTTTGAGCTCAAGATTTTTGAGATTACATGTTTAAGGCCGGTACCTGAAATTAAATATAGAACATAGAAATTTGTCATATTGCGATCGAGAATTTTGTTAGTAGTTCTAAAGTTAAGACAATATTTATTGCTACTGATTTTCGCTAACCGTCAAGCTGTTTATAGTCTCGAATCTCTCGATAACGTAGACAAAAAGGCATGCAATGTCAGTGGGTCCTTTATGCTACAATTACAGCATTTACAGGGAACTTTACCTGTGGAATTATTTCTTCCTTTGCTTTCCTGTAAAGTCTTCTTTGCAGTCCACGATGAATCAGTGTGGCTTGTGCCCCATTTTCTTCTTCCCCTGGGATTCGGTAGGAAAGCAAGGAGGAGTAATCCGAGCAATAATTTGAAGCTAGGAATTAACATGTGAGAACACTCGTTTATAGTCACTTTCACAAGTTTTTGTTCGCTGAATCTTGAATGCACCATATTATATCACTCAAAAGTATTTTATCATTGTCACGGCCTTCTATTGTTCAACACTCATTCAACGCTTCGCGATCTTGTACGTGAAAGTTCTCACGCCGCTCTTTGTCTTAGTTTGTAAGAACGTCTCCTTCTCGAGATGACACATTCCAGTTTTCTTGATGTTTCTTGGACGTCATTGGGCCCCCTTGAGCTTCATAGGCCCTGGAGTGATGTACTGGCTGCACCCCCCCTCTCCTCAGGCCTGGCTGTGCCCCCACACCCCCATTTATATATTCTAACTCTAAGATTGCACAACAGAAACACAACAAATGAAACTCACAAACACACATCTTACAGTCCCTCAAACACACACATAACAGTCACAACACATGCTTACACACACTAAACCCCTAACCAACATACATCGGTATTTTGAATTTCGCACTTCTGCCGGTTTCGGAAATGTGAGTCTGCGGCTTTGTAATTTAGAAATACTGAAAGTTGAGATTTCAGTATTTTGAATTTACAAAGTGGACCCATATATATATATATATATATATATATATATATATATATATATATATATATACACATACAGATAGCTCTATATATGAATATGTATATAACACAATATACAGATGTATATAAATACATATGTGCATGTACATGTATACACACACACACACACACACACACACACACACATATATATATATATATATATATATATATATATATATATATATATATATATATATATGTTGCTATATTGTTTGTCTTTTGGCTTTTCCCGGTTAGGGGTTGCCACAGTGAAACTCCGGTCCACTAATGATTGGCAGTGGATTTTTATGGTGCCGACTTGCCAGCCCGATGCCCAATCTTCAAAGAAGGCACACCCATTCACATACGCACCTGCATGTCTTTAAATGTCACTCATCCGTGGGGAGGACATGCAGACTCCACACAGAAGGCGCTCCAGCCGAGAATCGAACGGGAGAATCTCTTGCTGTGAGGTGACAACGCTAACCGCCACACCACCATGGCCAATGTATATATATATATATATATATATATATATATATATATATATATATATATATATATATATATCCATATCCTTGTTATGTGTAAACATAAGTGTTTTATATACCTTCCCAGATGTATCCGACCATCTTTGTCTATGTGTTTATATAGATATAACAACATACTGATTCAACACTATTTTCACTAACAAGTACTACACAATTGTAGAAGTCAAAGTAGGTGTTCACTACTATTCAGTATGTGTACTGACAGATATATTGGAAAAAACAACAAACTTCTTCACAGCTATGATGGCTTAGTGGTTAACTGCTGTGACTATAGTGTACAGGTTCCTGGGCTCAAGACCTGCAGGGGCTGCTTATTTTGTTGCTAGGCAGAACAAGGACTGTTGGATACAGAGTGGTTAAGGCAGTTTTGAGCAACTATAAGTGGGTTTGCGAGGATTTGCCTGACGATAAGCTCTGCTAATGTATGGTTAAACAAAACGGCACTTACACAATGTAAGCTTTGCTTACCACTGTGCAAATCTGTTTAGCGTTTACATTTAAGCAATGCTGAAACCTGTTTAGCATGGCTCAGCCCTGATAACCAGTGATCACATTCCAGTCTGATGAAATAGTAGGTAATGGCATCTTTAATAAGTGTATTTAATTCCATGTGCATAACATGCTTCTATGTGCTGTCATTACAGTAGCAAAGGGTGTGATTCTACTGTCTGGGACACCAGAGTATATATAGCTTGTACAGCAATCTTTTCTGTTTAAATGTGTTTCATACATGGGTAGTATCTCAGGTTATACGCAGTCACACTGGCATGTAGTGTATCATTACGTTACTACTGTTAACAGTGCTTTCCCAAGTAAAAGTAGATTGCAGATTGTAGTACTGGAACCAAACACCCCTGCATGCAAAGATGGACTCTGAGTACTGACTATCATGTTCTTGGTGTGTGACCTGTGTATTAAGTATTTTCTACTGGACATTGATCTGATATGTGGATATTAACTGTAGACTACTATGTGCATGGGACATGTCATTGAGGGCTGCTGTCATTTAGTAATGGCAAACCTATCAGTGTCAGACATCTATCTGTCCAAACATTCATCCTGATGCATAACCTGCTGGCTAGCTGATGTCTGTCTGTCCTCTGTACAGATGTGCAGATGTCAGGTATCCATCTTGACTGCTTACAGGCAATCTATGCTTGACTGACACTGACATGTCTGCCCAACTGTGTTATGAATGCCACAGCTAGGAAACGCCATCCTGTATGCACCACATGCCATGGATACCTCAACTACACTACCACAATCAATAGAACATGCCTGGGTACAGGTCTCCAACACAGACACTGGCCACGTTATGTAATATATGTTGCATACATGTCAATTTTATCACCTCACTGACCCTCTGCAAGAGGCAACCAGATGATTGGATGTTGCATTTAGCTCTCACCCTGAGGATCACTCACGTGGCATCAGTTGATAGATGGCCTGCTGACAAATGTCAGGTGGAATGATACCACTGTACCCACAAACCCTACTCTTCTCATATCTCCATGGACAATATCCTCTTACAGACCTAGGAATACCTGCACCTATGGACCCCAGTACTGACAAATGTGTCAGTGTGCATTACTGAGAATAACAGTGTCTGTGTGTTTGTAAACTTGTAGTTGATAATGCCCTGAGGGCCTTCTCACCCACTACATCCCCCATTGTCATAGTTAGAAATGGCTGCTGCTGTAATGAACATTAAGTTTACCATATTACACTCTTCACCCTATGGGCTACCTGCGGCTTGCAGTACCAGCACAACACTGTTGTACAAATGGGTAGGCAAGTGTGTGTATGTGTGCAAGTGTGTATATTTGTAGGATACAGCATCCTGAGGTTACATTCTCCAAATATAATATACCTTGCCATACAGTATAAGGGATAGTAATGTTGCTGACAGTACGACCATTACAAACCATCACCCTACTATCCCTTTGGCATGTGCAATAGATGCATATCCCTGTAGTAGCACTGATGAGATAGATCAGGGGTTGTATTGCAGTCCTGGTCAATATGTGATTGTGGGTATGTCAAAGTATTATCACGGGTTTCAGTGAGTAAAATATCGAATGTGGGGTGTGGGTGCTGGGTATACTGTCTTTACACCATGGTACCACCAGGTACCACCAGTACATATCTCAGGGTCCACCATTATCCATACAAGTAACTGATTACACTATGCAGCCCAATGATGCATGTGTTCTGTGCAAATTATCTGTAACAGAATGGACTCACTGACAAGGTAGTTAACACTGATAAACCCAGGTCTCTTAGATGTGTTTATAACTGTTGTGTGTTTGACTATGTGTATATGACAGTATGTTACATGATGTATTGTTCATTAACAACCAGTACATCCCCCATTACCATGCTGTACAAGGCCTAGTGATGTTCTTCACTTAACAAGAAACTCGGCACACACAAAAGCTGTGTGGTGTGTGCAATAAAGGCCAAACACATTAGTAGTAATAAATACCTTGGTAGGGGTTCTACTCTCAGTGTTGTGAAGTAAGTGTGTGTGTGTGTGTGTGTGTGTGTGTGTGTGTGTGTGTGTGTGTGTGTGTGTGTGTGTGTGTGTGTGTGTGTGTGTGTGTGTGTATGTGAGTGGATCTACTTCAGTTTGCAGAAAATACATGTCCCAGGAGGTCATCTGTCCAAGAACTGACTGGCATTTTCTAACATTTCAAAGGTATCATCTAGTGGAAATTCATTCCATCAAAACTAGTAGTAGATGTGTAAATGCCATCTTCACCACTGTATAGCTGTACAGTGATACTGGAGTTGGTATATATAGTTGGGTGTGGATGTTTTGGACACAGCCAACCTCATTGGGGTTATTGTTGTGTGTATTCCCCTGCTTAGTCGGCTGTAATACTGTATAGTTTATGTTAACAGGTTAAGTAGTTGTCAATGACACTGTGTATGGTGCTACACCACCCCACACCCTCCAAAGTGAAGGGCTCTGCCACCCACACCAACGCACCTATGTTTACTAACTCCAGGATTGCCCTACATTGGGGAAGGGGACATATACCCTTCCAGTACCATCATCAATGACAATAAACTAGCAACTGATTATTTAGTGATGTGATGTTTGCTTTTGTTGTCTTGGTGGAATTGCATAGGCTAAAATGGGTTCACTGCAAAAGTAAGTACAGCCATGTGGACAGTATTCTCTGTGTATTGCATCAACACCAAAGCGGTAATAGTGTTGAAAGACAGCAACAAAGAAGTAAAATCCAACACTAAAAACGTCTAAGAAATGCAGCCACACACAGCTATAATACAGCCTGTGATTTATTACAAAGAAACGGGCAAAGTACAACCAACTATAAATGACGGATTTAGCGCTTTCTTCCACCTGAAATGTGGATTTCATCAGAATATTCTGATGAAATCCACATTTCAGGTGGAAGAAAGCGCTAAATCCGTCATTTATAGTTGGTTGTACTTTGCCCGTTTCTTTGTAATAAATCGCAGGCTGTATTATAGCTGTGTGCGGCTGCATTTCTTAGACATTTTTAGTGTTGGATCAACACCAAAGTCTCTGTGTGTGTGTGTTATACACAAACATGTGGTGTGTGCCACCCAGTACACTTACTATTGTCCGCTGTAGAAGGGCTGCTGACATCAGCCACCATGCACTCACCTGTATACACCCCTCAAACCTATCAGCCATGTGACACATGCAGAAACTGTTATACAGACCTGTTACTTGTGTTCAGCTGTACCCAGGACATGGCACAAGCAAGGTGTCACCACAGTGCCATACCCCTTGTAGGAAACAACAGCAGACCAACATCCTGCTGACACATAGACACCTACAACACAAACTGAATACATTATGCAGACCACAGTCAGTCATTGTTAATAGCTATAATGCATCATGGCTGGATAGCTACACATCCTGACATGTAAGCATTAAACTTTCCAGCTGAAAACATGTTACACAGCATTACATTGGTACACCTTACTACATTCACCCTGTGCATCAGAACCATAGTCGCCTGTCCCTGCATCGATGTTATGTACGACAAGGATGTGGCACAGGTATCATCATATGCACAGGGTGTGTTGCGGGTTTGCCAGAGACCCAGACCATATGCTCAAACACAGACATTGCACAGTCGAGGATCCCCACAATCTCACCCAACCATCTATCCATGACCTCTGCAAAATAACAGTGGGCAAATGCAAGATCACAGATGGTGTCGATAACAGCAGAATGAGTAGCCCTCTGGAGCCTGAGACTCTGTCTGGTATAACATTCCATATGTGCCTGTGCCTCCATGATGGCCCAGAACATGCATCTGGTGACACCTGCTGTGGCACTTCTGCCAGAGGCATGATGGCCAGCGGCCATCCTATGCACACCCCTGTACATCTGCCTGTGTGGTACCTCACCAGTCATCTGCTGTGTCTAGACACACTTGCCATAGTCACCAGACTGTCCTGTCCCATGCCACCACCCATCAACTGTCCCTCATCTATGGCCACTGGTGATGGGGTATGTATAGGCAATGTGACTGTGTGCGCGGGGATGGGGTGGATAAGAGTGGGATATCAACTGATGGCACAGCTTCAGCCTCTGACAACCCCACCTGTGTGTCACCATACCTATCATCATTGTCAGAGTCTGTATGGAAACTAACATCAGTTTGTCTGCAGGAGGGACCCTGACCCACCTCGCCACCTGGGAGGGGAAAACAAAATATGTACTTTAAGACCTGTATGTCATTGCTGACCTCTACATATGCACGCACACACACACACCCACACACACACACACACACACACACACACACACACACACACACACACACACACACACACACTTACAAATGAAGTGGCACAAAGATATTAGACAGACCTCTCATTACCCAACTGTCAACATGCATGACATATGGCACTCAACAGCATGCACTGCAACTATACTCAATCCCTGTTACCAGCATTATACATCTCTGTAATGCATGAGTTGTGTTAGGAGGTGATGCCCCTTCCCCTGGAATACACTGCACCCATGTACACAGTATTGCTGTGCACTTGTTCAGCACCTTGGCACATACTGTACACCATACCTCAGGGGTGTACATGTCATTGCCGAATGTGTATATGTGTGGCAGTTGTATTTGTTCTGTTGCTCACAGCCCCTATGTATTTGTCTGACACATACCTGGGATGATATGAGGACAGATGTCAATACTGAATGCCTGATGTCTGATTTGCAGATCTCATCATCAGCAGTGCATGTATGAGCAATAAAATACAATTATACTGACAACCTTCAACGCTTACTATGGCTATGAGGAGTGTACACACCCTCATTGACATGCCACCCTCTTCCCTGATATGTCATGGGGCTACAATACTGACTTTGCTAACATTACACACACCTGATTTGTGACATATGAACTGTGCAGTCAAATGCAGTATCAAACAAATGTGTTAGCTGTGCAGATTCTGATTGAGATGCATACAATATGTGGGTTGCATAAGTGTGCATGCCCTTAACATGATGGTTTGTTGCTGCACCTGTTAAGTGAACTAAAGCAGTTACTATTCCTGGAAGGAGTATACTAGCATGGCCCATCTGCACTTGCCATTATTTGTTCACTCCGCCCTACAAATGTCCCCCAACTGTGCCAGAGTGCAAGGTCAACTCATGTGCACAGCCCTTGAAGGTCATGCAGCGCCTTCACTATTGCTGTGGAGTCAGGGTTATGTCTGGCACAATTCATGACCTTGACTGTGTTCAGATACAACCATTTTTAGCGAGCTATGAATGTATGCTTCAGTTCACTGTTGTGTTTCAGGATGACACCCCTCCCTATCCTCAGCCTTTTTGCAGATGCTTGACAACTATGTGCGACACATGGGTGTCATTTTGCAGTGTCACAAATTTACAACACCATGTCCACCAGGCTAGTTCCTGCTAATGAACAGCAAACCTAAAGGTGTACACTGGCACCAGCAAGGTAATGATGGGGATGGTGGGCCTGAGGTGCAGTGAGGTGTTGCTTGTGCAGCACATGTATCTTTATTAATACCGTCTGAAGTTTCAGCCTTGTTCTTGGTACACCATTACACATTGCAACACATGCCTTTGGAGGACTTTTGATGTTATGCATATGCTACCTGTAGAGAGTCCTGGATGATGTTTCCTGTGGAATAACTCTTCCATCTGATTACCCTAACCCATAGACCACACTTATGCAGACTCCATGCAATTGTTGACACAGGTACTGCACAGGCAGTACTTGCTAGACATTCCTGCAAGTCCGTCAGTGTTGAAGCATGATTATATGCAGCCTCCTGGACCAGTTTGCAACATGTGTCATCATCTGTCTTGGATGGCCATCTGTTTATTTTCTACATTAATGTTGTCCCATACTTCATCATCACATACATGACTGTCTGCACTGTTTCCCATGGTATATGCAATGGTGAGGTAAAGCTACATCTCCCACTCCTAAGTGCTACCTTTTGGATATGGGTTACATTCCATGGTTTGTAAGATGTGTGCAAGCCACGGCTGCCTCTGTTGCAGGTGAGTGGGCAAATGTCATGGACGTACTTCTTGGACAGCAAACCATTACTTGGTATGACATTGAGGACCTGCACTTGATGAAAGGTGCATATTGATGAAGACTGAATGCTGTCAGTACCTCAAAAGCTGCTTCCACGATATGTTATTTGAAGTGTGTGCACACATCTGCTTCCATTGTTTGTCAAGGTATGTATTCTCCATATTGGTTGTCCTAACATAGGATGCCATATTACACATTCATCGCTCATGTTAGGATCACATTACAGGTTGTAAAAGTTGTAGAATGTGGTATTGTAATATGCCGTTGTGTAGATCTGTAACAGTTGCCATTGTAATAGTGGTATATACAGTGTTGTAGCCACTGTATAAGGGTAATGTTTCAGACATGTCCCTACTGTAGGCCATTTGTCCCACTATTATGTTCATCTCTGTCCATACATCTTGTACTGACAGGTTGTTAGTTATACTTCAGGACTCTTACATACACTTCAGATATGCAGCCATGGTGAATACTGTGATGCAGTGCAGTTAACAGCAACAATAAGTGAACATGTACAGCATGCATTATGGGTAGGTGTGTTAAATGTGTACATGGCAAATACCATGGCCATAACATGGCTGGTGTATTGGCAAACCTGATCAAAATAAAACCATACTTACCAGCTACAGGCTGCTGCCCCAGAGGTATATCAGAGGGACCTGCATAGTTGTGTGAGAGATGTGAGGTCAGTAGCCACACCTGTGGCATTGGTACAGGATGGGAGCAGCATTTCAGTACAGCAGCAGTACAAACCCACAATACTAGAGATTATGCACATCTGTTCATTACTACACTGCAGCAACAGACTATGTTATCTGACATATGCATGAAGATACTTTACAGATGAAGATGAAGGAGCAAAAATGGTGTACTAATGTGTCCTGGGGCATTACCTGCACACTCCACATCCATTGTGTGGGTAGCACCCACCTCCACAATGCTATCAGCAGGTTCTTGGCTTGCCTGGTGGGCGGGTGCCCCAAGGCTGGTGAGGAGCTCCTCAGCATGTGTCAGTGGGAGCTGGATGGCATGACCCCCACCTGTGGCTAGCTGGTCCCTCCTAACTGTAGCAGCATGCTGACGGGCGTGGCAGATTAGGTCAGTGCACCGATGTCGCACCTGCTCATAACTGCAGTTATGCAGGCCATCGTTTACCCTATGGATGAACTCGTTCCACAGGGAAGTCCTCTACTGCAGATCATGGACTGTACACCCAAAGAGAGTTTGGTGGTGCTGCACCAGGTAGTTTATGAGGATTTCATTTTCCTGGGGTATATATGCTGGAAGGCGCTCTCTCTACATGGTACCTGGAAGACATAAAGAGGAAAAAAAGGTCTGACGAACTCATTCTGCAAGGATATAATAATTGTTAATTGACATCTCTCTCTCCCCCACACTATATCTGCAACAATAATCTGAACACACAAATCAATGGGTATGTCTACACCAAACCTACTGTTGAGACATATAGCTTATTGTGCAACAAATATTGAAATGTGTTTCTATTCATGTTCTATGTTGAAACACTATCATTGGTGGCCACAGCAGGTCTGGGACCCAATCCAGAACCTCCTTATCTGCTGGTCCTGCACTACCTTCAGTTGGAACCACCTCAGGGGATGGTGCTCGTCCTCCCCCCCAGGAGTGTGCACTGACAGTATCCTGTCACCTGACATCAGGTCCATGTCAGTAATTACAAGTGATACTTATTTTGGGCCCCTTCACCCCTTTTAACAGTGCCTTTGGTCAGATGTTTTGCAGTGAGAGGATCAGAGTGTTGATCCATATATATATATTTATTTATATATGTATAGATGTATGTATATATATATATATATATATATATATATATATATATATATATATATATATATTTTTATATATATATATATATATATATATATATATATATATACATATATATATATTTTGTTGCTTTTATATATATATATATATATATATACAGATATATATGTATGTATATATATATATATATATATCTAGACAGATCTATGTTCTTTAATCAAAAGTATGGTTCATCGAACTGTACTTCTGCGAACTGACTTCCACTAAAGTGCATTTTGTCGAAAATGCACTTTCGTGGAAAAATTAAAAGAAAAGTAAACATTAAAAAAAACCACACTAAACACTACCCTTCCACCCTCCTACTTTAATATTCTCCGAGATCACACTACAGTGGGGAAAGGGGAATATTCCCTTATCCCCACTGTACCATGATCTCAACAGGAGTTTTCTTAGCTGTACATCAACAATATATGTTGATGTGCAAATAACGGTACATGCAAACGGCATGTTTTTTTTCGACAAAATGCACTTTCACTACAGTGGGTTTGATAAAGTACGGTTCAATGAACCGTACTTTTGACAAGACAAATAGGACCCATATAGACATATATATATATATATATATATATGTATATATATATTTATATTTATATATATATATATATATATATATATATATATATATATATATATATATATATATATATATATATATATATATATATATATATATATATATATATATATATATATCTATATATATATATATATATATATATATATATATATATATATATATACATACATACATCTACATATATAAATACATTTTCCCTACTGTTGAATGACTATGCTGCATGATATGTTTGAGAAAACATCACATTTATGTACATCTCAAATGGCTTAGTGTTAAATCACTTTGGTTGTAGTGTGCAGGGTCCTGGGTTTGAGACTTGCAAGGGCTGATTATTTTGTTCCTGGGCAGAACAGGGTCTGTTGGAGACAAAGTGATTAAGGCTCTTTATAGCAGTTGTAAGTGGGTTTGCGTGGAGCTGCACCAAGCTAAGCAATGCTTACGCGAGCTCAGCTTCGCTTACGCCCGCTTACAGCTGCTTAAACCTGCGCTAATTTCAAATAAAGAAAAAAGGGAGATAGGAAAGTGGTAAAATTGGGGCAAGCAGGGGGGAAAACATGATGAGAAACAGGTAGGGCTGTGCAGGATGGGTGTAGGAAAGGACCATAGCTCTGCATTTCTTCGGCAGTAACAGTTGCTTTTAATGTGGGCAATTTAAAATTTGGAGCCTCACACCCTACAGGGAGGAGTGTGGCCATCATACAATAAGGATGATTGGTAGGGTTAGATCATGTAATGGGTACATGTCTCTGGGAGAAATGTAGAGCTATGTATGGGATGGGATTTTTTTGGGGGACAGACAGGTGAGAGAGGGATGTTAAGGAAGGATTATAGGTAAGTGTGGTGAGAGAGGTTTGGTAGGAGAGGTTGCATTTGCAGATAGACAAGACAGCAGACAGGGGTGGTGTATGACACATGTGGAGTAAACACCTTGATGGGGAGAGTGGTTGGGAATCGGAGGCTCATGAGCCCCCAGATGGTAGTAGTGGCACTGATGTCCCCACCCAATTGCAGTCACCACTACTCCTTCACAGCCCCAAAGGTGGCTGTGCTGGGGGCTGAGCTATAGGGGCCGTCTGTCCCTCTAGCTTCACCAGCCTTCCCCCACCTGGCACAGGTGGTCATCCAATTCTGTCTGGAGGACACTGGGCACCATGCCACAAACCTCATCCTGGGTAACAACATCCTCACTGCGCCCACTTGCAGGGGGGGCAAGCCCCGTCCCCTGCAGCAGTTCCACCTGAGGGTGGTGCAGGACCAGCAGATGATGGAGGTCTGGGTTGGGTCCCAGACATGCTGGGACCCAGTGCCTTGGCCAGGCTGGGTGGGAGAGGCAGATCCACTCGGATCTGCCCTCCCATACGTACTATGGTGTGGAAACTAACAATGAATATTGCTTAGTCATGAACAACACATTACATTTGTCAAAATAGCATGCATGGATATTCCCATTTACCCAAAACAGTGCAATTATAACAGTGCCATAGCAAACAGAACCCATGCATATATGGAATGGCATTCAGAGTTGCAACAGCATGCCAGTTAGATGTATGTCAGGCAGGCAATAACAATGATTATTCAACAGGGAATATTAGTATGCACACAGTTGAAACAAATGATTAACCAAATGGAACAAAGTCCCAACAGTAGAGGTTTATTTACGAACATACCCATGTTGGTTTCAGTGTGATGATTGGATAAGTTGAGTGGTGGGGGAAGGGAACAGATTCAATTGACAACTGCTATCAAGTATATTTGTCAGTACACTACTATTCACTACTCTACATTCTGACCACACTTACACTCTACCTGGGCCATTGGCCTGCTACAGCACACCAACAGCTGTACATATCAACCCTTATTTTAATTATACACATCATACCTGTTTCTATACAGATTTCTTTACTAGTGGGCCCTGTGCAGATGAACTGTGTGCACATTACATTGCTGTTTCTCCACATATTTCAGATTCACATATTAGTTGCAGGCCCTGGAGTGTGTGTTGTGCTTTTGACATACATCTACTGTGACATTCTCTGTGTGCGGGATTCTTGGCAACTGGGGAAACTATCCATGACAGAGTGACACTTGAGGGGCTTGTCTGGGCCAGACTGCAGAGTGTGGATGGCTAGTTTGCATCTATTTGTAGGACTGGGGCTGATCAACACAGCAGTTGTACACCTTTCATAGTTATACACATCATACTAGTATTTCTATTCAGATTTCTTTACCTGTGTGCCCTGTGTGGAAAATGTATGTGTTGCAGTACATTACTATGTATATTCAGATTGCAGTTTACAACTGTAGAACCAGACTGACATGTTAGTGGCGGTCCCTGGATTCAAACTGTGGCGTGTGTGCAAAATTAAATTACAGGCCTAATCCTTATCACACTGAGGTACTGGGGAGGTGTGTGTTGCTTGTGACATTTCTATCTAGTACATATTTTTGTGCACAGTACTTTTCTTAACAAATGTTGCATTATTTGTTTCTCATTTTCAGTACAAACTATGCATACACAATACATATTGGTGTCAGTGTTTGAGAAACATGTGCACATTAGCTGGATTGCACACATTTGACTGTTTTACAACTACATACTGCAGTTTAGATTCCTGAGTACGCAGTGTAGGTTTTAAGTCTGCACCTGTTAGCCTTGTACATTTTTCAGTACATTCACAGCTATACATACAGCTGAAATTGAAAGGTTAATACAGGACGATGCTGGCAGACACACAAGTACAACACATTCTGATGGAAATATGTACTGTTGCTTTTTTTAGGTTATTTGACATGCCCATTCTAAAGTATGCAGACAAGCAGTGCTAAATCAGTTCACCTCAATTAATGCATTTTGCAGGACATACACATTTCGATTTTTCAGGTAGAAGTGAGATGACACACACCAGTGTTTGGGATCACCTTTATTAGTTTTGACATACATATCTGTGTACAGCTCAGACATCCACAATTGCTATTCATGCATGATCTGCACAGGGGAATGCTTTTCATTTCTAAGTGTTACGATAGCTCTGACATGGCACTTTCCTGGCAGGTTCACTCAAACATACTCATACATATTCTACTATTCCATATTGTACCTTTTTGCTACTGACAGCTGTATTACACAGCAGCTGGAAATACTTCATTGTATTGTTGGCAGCTTGACACAGGCATTTATTCCTGACTTTTGCAGCACAGTTATATATACAGACAGTACTACCATTACTATATTTTTGATTTATTACTGCTAATATTAGGAGGTATTCTGTACTCACCATAATACTGACACAGCGGGGCCAGTTGCTGGGCATAAGCCTTGACATTCTGGGACCTCTCTGCAGCAGCTGTATGGGGAGAGATGACACATTAATTACACCTGCACAGTCTGAAGTTTAACTTTTTCCATACTTAGAGATACATAAGATTGCATACTTACAGACACGTGGGACATCCTACACTTGGGCTTCTTGGATCCACTGGTCCAAGAGTGCACCCCTCCTCTGCTTCAGGTCATTGTGGTGGTGACGTACCTGCTCACCAGTCCAGGGAATGCCAGTGGCACTGGTGAGATCATGTGCAAGTTGATCCCAGACCTCCACTTTGTACTGGGAACCCGGTACTGGCCTTGCAGCAGCCTGGCATCATGGTTTCTTACCAGAAGCCCAACCATGACCCTGGACTTCTGTATGCCCGAATGTTGCACTTGGAAGTGAACATCTTCACCCACACCCGATATTTTGGTCCTGCTGTGAGCAATCCCAAATGGTTATGGCTGTATTCCCACCTGTTTAAATAAGGCAGTTTTCCTGCACTTTTTCTTGATTGGCCGGTTTTAATATGCTGAACTATGCTTAGCTCTGCACAAAGCTGCATAGCAATGCTTACACCAGATAAGCACAGCTGAAAGCAGGTAAGGAATTCTTACACTAGCAAAGCATTGATTAGATCTATTTTTTTTTTCAGTAAATTTAAAAATTATTTTTTATATTTACATTTTACATATTCCCACCCCTACTGTGCTATACGTGAGCCATATGATTGACATCTATCATTCAAATTCCTTAAAAGTTTATTAAATAAATTGGCAGAAGGGGGATTTGAACATGTTCTATATGCTAAACCATGGCAGTACCACTCTGCTACAATAGCACTTATCTATCATTTTCAAGATTTCAGCCAGACTAAGCATAGTGGCGTGCCATACAAACAAGTTGTGCACCGCTTACATTTCTGTTTTATTTAATGAAAAACATTACATTTTTTGTATTTTTATTACTTTCCTCTTGCCCTACTGTTTCCATGCATGTAGGGCAAGAGTGCATACATTTGGGGGTATGCACATGAAGGCTGCTGCATTCTAGGTGTGTTTGTGTGTGTTTTTTTATTATTTCAGTGTCCACAGACAATGAAATGTTAGCTATGTACATTTCAGTGTCTGCGGACACTGGTTTAGTAAATAATATTGGAGCCAGGCTCTAATATTATGTACATTGACACTCGTCTGTGTCACAAAGTGCCGTATGGCACTTTTCTGAGTGAAGGGGCATAATACATGTGTAGACACTGCTGAAACACGCCCCCTGCACTTGTTCAAGGTTTGTGTCTGTTTATATTAAACAGCAGCATGCCTTCATGCATCTGCAAGGCACGCTGCTATTCTAAATGGACACGAACCATCTGTGCAAGAATAGTCTTATCCCAGGGGTGGTGTAATGTTATGCAGCTAATGTTAGATGTTATCTATGTATTCTAGCTAAGTAGAATATTCCACTAAAATCCTAGTGTATAACATATAACCCACATGTTAACTATTTCCTTATGAGTCAGCAGAAGAAATCATGTATGAATTTTATTCTACAAAGAGATCAGAATATCCTCCAGTTCTGTTTTCAATGGATATGCAACAAATAAATTCTAAAACAATGTTTACTTTTATGACACCACTGGGACCGATTGGATATGAATAAAAGTAGCATTTCTTTTTCTCCAAAGCATTTCCCAGGAAGAATGAACATCTTAATTAACTCTTAGAAATATATTTTTTCTCACATTATTGTAAATACATAACGTTCCCATGAAAACATATCTTGAATGTATCTGAATGTACCTAAATCCTTGTTAGATTGTGAAACTAACCCAAACAATCCTGTGTACAATGTTGCAATTAAATTCAATGTTCAAATCACATAAAAGACAAAAACAAACAAGCAAACAAACAAAAAAACATTTACAAGTTTCTGCATGGGTAACGTAAATGAGGGGAGCTATGTGCAAGTATGTCTCATTTTTCAATTACCCATACCCAAATTTGTAAATGTGTTTTATAGAAAATTACACAGAAAATAGCCTACAAAAGTCTTCTTAAGAAAATCATATAAATGTCTTGTTATTAAAATATCAGCATGGCATTAGTACTTGAATTATATTTCAGCATTGACTATTTCTCTTATTTTTCTCTTCCTGTTGTTTTTTTACATTATAGGAAAATTACATATGACAACTTTGAAAGCCTAAAAGTCCACAATTTAAGTATGCAAAAGTGGATTTAAACATGACATCCCTGAACATCACATTAACTGCCAGTAAACTCATTTTAAGTGTTTCTGTATGATACAGTCACTTGGTTTACAGCCAACATATGGAACTCATTACATTAAAACAAAACTGATATTGAATATTGCCTGCAGAGAAAACAGGAAGTGGATTTTTGTTTTCTTTTTAAACTGCATGGCATGTATGTTGTGCAGCATATTGTTTCTGAGAATAAAATTTATTTTGATGTGCAACATATGGATTTAATAGACTTTTTACATAATTTGTCTGACAAAACACATTTCAGTCATTTGATTTCTCATTGATCTCTCTTAGGTAATTCTGAACAACAAAGACTATGTGACAAACTCAGATGTGCTACTGCTTTATGACTTTTAACCATACATTTACCAGTTAGGACTATGCTGATTCAAAGTTAAACTCTGAGGTTTTTTTTGCCATGATATATCACTGTTCATGGTAAGATACTGTATTGTTGTTTTTCTCTCTCTCCCTTTCTTACTCTTCTTGGTAATGCCATGTCCATATGTCAGATAATGGTACTTTATGCATTATTGCTATTAAAAATTCCTGACATGTTCATAGCAGACATCATTACACTGTCTGCTGTACAAAACCATACAGTTGTCATTAATGCTTTCTAAGCCTGGAAAGCATGTAATTTATTAGCTCAAGGAAAATATTCTTTAACAGTTTTTCAGTTACTATAGCCATACTATCAAAAAATTAAAATATGTGCACATTTTATTCTAATATAAATACGCCCATGCACCTGTATACCTCTAATATTTTTCTGTGTGTAGACATGCACTTAGGAAAGGACTAGCAGTAATTCAGTTTCTGACCATTTGTTGTTTTAATGTATTTTATAGAAACTTACACTTTTACAAGATGTATTGACAATCTCCCTTTAACCTTTGCTCCCCATCTTATAGGGTGTCCAGATTCCTTCACCTAAGAGGCTGAGAAGTTTGGCTCCTTTTTTCTTTTTGGGAAGCATAGTGCCTTAACAGGAGAATTGGCATTGCTTAGTTCTGTGGGCAAGGTCTTGGGAACTGATTTTCTGATACTGCCTGGGTGGAATTGGTCTGTTTCCTTCCATCTGGGAGTCTTAAGCAGGCTGGGAGTTATGGGCAGTCTCCCTGTCATGGCTCCATCTCCCTGAAACTGTTGACTCAGTGTATACCTGGAGCTATGGCCCAAGATCAAACCTGCCCTTTTTTCCTAACAGCCTTTGGCTTGACACAGTGAGAAAGATCTTTCTCTTTCTTTTCCTTCTCATGCAGGGGGGAGGGATTCTCCATTTTTTTTCTTGGTGGCATCCCCTCTCTTTCTCCTCCTCTGGAATGCAACAGTGTCACTAGATGTTATGGCAGTGACCTGTCACATGGTATGAGAGTAATGTTTAATCACCTCTTGTCCTTCCCTTTTCCAGCTCAGATTGCTGGCATAATGGTTAATATATTTATCTCACAGACTCAAGAGACATGGTCCGATACTCACTTTACAGGTTCAGAACTATGAACCTTTTCTTTGGAAATATGCGGGTTCTCCTTAGATACTCCCACACTGAATTCTTTACTGCCCACACACTTCTCTAGGCCATAGAAGATTTAAAACAAAAATTCCATACTTTCATAAGTTTGGGACACTGGAGGATCCCAAATGCTGTTCAAACAGCTGATCCAAGTATCTCCTTAAGAGGCATGTGTACACACTGCTGCACAATCTCATGGATCCCCAAGACTGCCTTACCTCTTCTTCGTTGAGATTCATTAAACAATTTACTAAATTTCCATTTGATTCCAGTTCTTAAAAAGGCATCAAGAGTTTCCCTCCTCAACCATTTACTGCATTGCCTTATATTAAGAAAGACACATTTCAACTGGTAAGCCCTGACTCCACCATCTCCCAAACATTCTGGCATGATGCTACATTACTTTGGGTAACTAATTAAAGCATCTTTGTTTCATGCCCCCGTGATGACTCTTCCTGATTTGGGCCATCAGTGAATTGTACGCTCACCTGCAACAAATAACACAATGGAGCAAGACCATAAATACCACTGGAATTAACATCCCTTCAACTTCCATCCATGTTTTATAACAGCAAGTCTATAAAAGTGTGTACCTAGAAAGAAAGAGTCCACAAAAACAGGTTCCTAGATAATCCTTTTTTGATAGATCCCATCAGCATCCTTATGCATCTCATGGGCTGCCCTCCTCTCAAAATTTTTGGGTTCATGTTTACCCTATCTAGACACCTGGACTAGTTTCACAAATAATTCCTACAGTGTCAAGAATAGCTTGCCACATCCTTCTCCTTCCTTTTTATCTGTAAGAAAAAGAGACATAGACGTGAATCCTGAGATCTATATATTCATTCTAAATGTCATTGTACCTATCTAAATCCCTTATGCTTCCCAATTCAGTCCATCCTGTCTCCTCTGGGCAAACTTTTCACCAATGTATCCCTTATACCTCTATTATGTACTAAACAACATTAAAATAGCGGGTGTACTGGGTCATTGAGAGCTAGTAACTATCCATCCAGTTTACCTCCTTTACCCTCACTGTGGCCCCCAGAAACTTTGCTTAATGCCAAGCTTTCTAGTTAGCTCACATCATGCTAAAATGCTACTACTGTGATCACATAGTAATTACTTAACCTTTCACTTCTCTGACCTGATATCAATATCCACTAGCCAATGCTTGCTTACTGTTTTTACAGTCCCATTATTTTATCCCTTCTTGCTAAAATCTCTTCATGCGATCCCTTTCTATAGACTGACAATGCAATGGTCTATTCCTTATCAGCCATTATCTGTCCCCTCTACATACATCCAGTTTGACAGATGTTATATTTGTTAGAGTTCACCAACCTTATGACATCTGGTAGGTCAAACCATTATCTTTATTTCACCTTTTATCCACAGCTCTTCTTTTCCTATGCTCCCCAGTATGGTAAGGATGCATACAATGTGGAGGATGGTCCATCCTTATAGTCCCCCTAGGGAGACTAAAGGACTTGTCACCCCAGACATGACAGTGGTTCTTCTAATATTGCAAAGAATGCCCTTTTTTATAGAATATGCTCTTCATTCCAACCTCCAGTGAGATTATAGTTCAGATGGGCCCCCCTGGTCTGTCTCCTACATGTCTATCCCCATCTGACAGTGATTTGCAAGTTTCTACACAAGCCATCAGATGAAGACCTCCTTTAACATCCCTCACCCTTTTCCAGCATTGTTACCTTTTTGACCCCCACCTCTCTGATCCCCGTTTCATATAACATCTAGGAAATATGTAATCCAGTTCAGATTTCCTGTCCTTTCTGATGGAGATCAAGTAATTTAATTTCCATACACTTTCACTAAAAGCAAGGCCAATGAAAATTTCATGGTCAAACCTCTCTTCTCCCTAAGCATGAAAGACCCTTGAAACAGTAAACAGCTTTGATATAATTAAAAAAAAAAAAGAAGAAGTCTCTCACAACTTCAACCTTTGTATGCCAGACCATCTACATAATGTTCTATAAAGTTAGGGTGTTCCTTTGAACCACTCCTTTCTTTATACTCGTAATGGACACAGAGACTATCATTTATCAATCAATATAATTGCCAGATATCTCTCAAGTGACCACTCTCTGTATTTTGCTGATTTATTCATGAATGGTGGACATTGCATTATCATTCTAGAAACCTTTCTACCAAATCTATACCTATTTCATCAGCCTTCGTCTTAAACTTCTCTCCACAAATCTGTACTAAGATATCTTCCTTAAACAGTCATACCTTTGTGAAACATTAAAATTTGGGCTTTGTCTCCAGAACCAGTTCTTCCTTTGGTGCGATAGTGCTCTGGCATTTCCTTCCTCCAATCCATGACTTCCTTGTCTAATCACAGAGATCTTTTTGATAATATCTCTTCTACAGTCACTTACTCAATAAATCATACCTTTCTGATGTATTACAATCTGAGCACTGTTTCCAGAAGCAGACCTTCTTCTGGTTCAACAGTGCTCAGATTTATCCTTCTTTGAGGGCTTCTCAAGAGTTACATAGCTGAGGACTCTACCCATCAGTGAGGAAGAATGAAAAGGACAACATCAAATTTAGGAGTTATGCACTTACCATAACTTGGTATCTGTGTTGTCCATTTTGATTCTTCCTCACCTTCCATCCAGCCATCCTCCAGCCTTATCTTTTCTAGAAGGATATGGGATGTTACAGGAGTTTTTAGTTCCAGATTTGTGTTGTAATTCTTACTTTATCTGTCCTGTCTTTATGAATCAATAGACATAGGCAGCACACTCGATCTGAGGAATTAGAGGTAGTGTAGTGCATTATGGGAAGAGGGAGGAGCTCAAGATTAGGATCTAATATCTGGAAAATGTGGCTAAGACAGATCTAAGTGTCAGATCCATAACCCATCAGTGATGAAGAATGAAAATGGACAACACACATGCCATGTTATGGTAAGTACATAACTCCTAATTTCTCATATTTAATCAGAAGTAGGGCATTATGATCAAACATAGGGCATGAAATAATATTAAATCTATATATTTTAAAAGTTAAATCTTGGAAAATTAGTAATCTATCACTTCTGGTCTGGGTACTATATCAATGGGCATAGTGGGCAAAATGTAATGAATTGGGATCTCTAAAATTAAATGTGCCTTTTAAACTGAGTACATCTATCCAGTTCTTCAATGTTTTGGCTGGTGAGGTTATTCTATGATGTTACGTTGTCTATCTCGCCTTCATTCTTGCTGGTTGGGTTCGGAGCCAACTCGGCCATCTTCTAAATCTCGAGAGCTGTTTACTGGCTTGAGGCCTCCCATATCCCATGATGCCTGGCGCTAGATACCCAGATCTCGTTTGCCGCTTCTGCTGCGAGGTTTTCTTACTGGCTCAGGTCGTATATTTTCCATTGTTTATCTGTTTTTTGGTAAAAAACTAGTAGGTTTTTAGGGTAGTTTGGAATTTATAGTATACAATCTTTCTTAGGATATCTTTGTTTTAAGTCTATAGTTTTCCTTCCTGAATTCGCCTTCCTTTCAGAAAACTCGTTTTAGTTAGAGAGTTTTCCCCTCCCCCCTCACTCTCTTCCTGAAGTAGCCATTTAAGTTAGAGGCTAACCCTTTTTTCCTTTAAAAAAAAAAAAAAAAAAAAAAAGTTAGTTTACCTAGTTTAGTCTATTTGTTGTTGATAGAATATTGTGTCTATTCTTGGCTGTTTTTTTTTTGGGTGTGGTAACTTTGTGTGTGTGTGATAGTTATTATAGCCTGAAATTGTTTTTGTTGTGTATTGTGTTTGGTGTTCCTTACTTCAGGTATGTCCAAGGATACCAAGGTGTCTGGATTCAAGAAGTGTGACTCATGCTGTCAGAAGATGTCTCTGACAGATGGTCACACTTCTTTTGTCTATTGTCTGGGCGCCGTGCACCTGCAGGACTCTTGTTCGGTTTTCCATGCTTTCAGCCCAAGAGTCCTGCAGGAGCGTAGGAATAAGTTAATCCTACAGGATTTACTTAAACCTGAGGAGTCACTGGCTAAGGCTCAGCCCGTGAAGTCCTCCAAGCCACCTAAATCTTCAACTCCCAGTTCGGAGCCATCGTTGGGTGAAGCTACTCCTTCTGCATCAGTTCCAGCTGGAACCAATGTGCCTGCCTCTCAGTCAGTTCCGACACACATTTTGGAGCCATCGGGGAGTCGAAAGAGATCTAGGTCTCCCTCCCTGGAGTCGATACGCTCGGCTCTGAGGTCTCCTTTGCTCCAGTCGGAGCGCAGTCATCGGTCCTCCCACTCTTTTCGGTCATCAAGACTTTCAGACCATGACGTGGAGAGAGTGGTCAGCAGGCTTTTGAAATTGCAGGCCCTAGCAAAAATATTGTCCAGCCCCCCTCATCAAGGGTCGGCTCCGTCCTTGTCTGCAGTTATTCCTCCTCCAACTCCTCCCTTGAGTTCGGAGCCGGAGTTCATTGGGGTTCGAGTTGTGGAACCGTCAGCACCGATACCTTCTCCTTCGGTTCTGTCGTCGGTTCCGATCACTTCCTTGGTACCGTCCTTGGAGGGATCTGGGCACCGAGACTCCCTCATCGGATCCGAGGGGGCTAGTTCATTGGACCATTGTCTGACCCCGTTCTCCCCCTCGGAGCTTTGGCGCAGGTGAGCTCAGCTCCTACATCGGCTTTGGAGCCATCCCCCTCGGTGCGGAGAGGGATTCCGATCTCTTCAGAACCAGAGCCTTCTCAGCATTCGGGCAGGGATGCCTTCGAGGTCATGAGGAGTGTGCTGGCCCCTGAGTCAGCCCCACAATCATCCCCTTCGGCTCCTTCCCCTATGGTGCCTGTGCCTGCCTCTGCCTCTCCTCCAGACCCCAAGCATGGGGAACCAATGCTGCAGGGCACCCCTTTGGGTGTATCTTCCTCTTTCGAGGCCTCCCCTGATCATTCAGAGGAGCCACCTCATAAGAGAAAATGCAAGAGGAAGCATGTTGACTCCCCTGAGTCTGTCACATCAGATACCGACTTAGAGGATTCAGAAGGGTCCCCGAGATCCCCCTCTGAAGATGTCTCATTCTCAGACATCCTTGAGATGCTTAGGCAAAGGAGGAACTGGACTACCCTTAGCCCTTCTGAGGATGAGTCGGTATTCCTGGATGCGTTTGGATCCCGACCTTCCACCTCCTGGGTATCTCCACCTTTCAACCCACTGATGTCTGTGGTGGCTCGGAAGGCATGGTCAGCTCCAGACACAGTGGAACCGACCCCCAGAAGACCTGCAAAATTCATAACTGCACCACAGGATAAACAGTTTTAGACCAAAGGTGTTCCCGTTGATGCCATGGTGGTAGCGGCGGCCACAAAGAAGGAGTTGGCTGAAACCTCTTCATCTGTCCATCCCCCTAATAAGGAGTCCAGGATGATGGGCAGATATGGGAAGCGGATGTTCTCTTCAGTGACTTTTTCCATGAGGTCTCTGAATTAGTTGTGCCACTTTACCCGTCTTCAAAGGGATCTCCTTAAAGAGCTTGGAGATACCCTCCAAGATCCATCAGCTGAGGGGGCCCAGGCTAAGGCAGCCTCCCAGCTGGCGACTCAATTCAGTTGTGAACTCCTCCATGAGGCTCATTTCTTATGCAGCTGATGGTGCGAGTAGAGCCGCAGGCACAGGTGTTGCCCTAAGGAGGCACGCTTGGATGCAGCTTTGTAACTTTGTGGAACCTTTCAGAGCATCTTTCACCAACACCCCCTTTGATGGTTCCTCTCTTTTTGGATCACAGGTGAAGGACACTCTTACCAGGTGTGAGCAGGAAGACAAGACTCTCTCTGCCATGGGAGTCCATTTTTCCACTCCTTCCAGACCATATCCCAAAGGTCAGAAGAGTGGAAAGATGTGGTTCCGGAAATCCCAGGGAGCCTTGCCTGACACACATGGTGAGTTCCCATCCAGGGGCAGAGGAAGGAACAATAACAGATACCACCCTCGTGGCAGAGGGGGTCCGCAAAATCAGGGCAGCAGAGAATCCTTCTCTGACAAGCCCTTCCAGCATCCCTGAAGGGTTGCCCGGCTGCCCAACTCTGGAGGCAGTCGGGGGAAGGTTATCGCTGTACCCAAGAGCCTGGCAAGACATAACACAAGACAAATGGGTACAGTCTGTTATATCCAGAGGCTACAGAATTCCCTTTGTTCACACTCCTGTATTGTTAAACAAGTCCCTTTCAGATGTTCCACCCAATCTAAGGGATCAAGCAGTTCAACAAGTTTCAAAACTGCTAAGAAAAAGGGCCATCCAGCAAGTCCCAGCAGACCAGCAAGGATCCGAAATTTACTCAAGGTTCTTTTTGGTACCAAAAAAGACAGGGGACTGGAGACCCATTCTGGATCTCAGCAGACAAAACAGGTCTGTACAAAGAACAAAGTTTTGGATGGTCACGCTACAGTCCATTTTACCCTTTCTGGATCAGGACAGTTGGATGTGCTCCATAGATCTTCAGGATGCGTACTACCACATCAAAATGGACAGACGCTCCAGAAGATTCCTTCGCTTCCGGCTGGGAGCCAGCCATTATCAGTTCACAGCTCTGCCCTTTGGTCTCACCACAGCCCCCAGGGTGTTCACCAAATGTATGGCAGTAGTTACCGCTCACCTGAGATGGCAAGGATTCCATGTGTTTCCATATTTAGATGACTGGCTCCTCACTGCTTCCACCAGGCATCACCTTCTGCGAGCCAGAGACTACACTATCCAGGCTTGTTCCAGGCTAGGTATCACAATAAATTTCAAAAAGTCTGCATTGTCGCCCTGTCAGTCTATCACCTTTATAGGCGCAAAATTAAATACAAAAGACATGTCAGCCAGCCTTCCACCAGACAGGGTGTTAGTCATTCGCTAACATGTGCAGGTCTTATTAGGATGCAAGAAAATTTAAGCCAGGTTCATCCTCCAAACTCTGGGTCTCATGGCAGCAGTGATCATACTCGTTCCTCTAGCTCGTTTTCACATGAGGATTCTCCAGTGGCTTTTTTTCACCCAATGGTCCTTCCAGCAGCTTCCCATGTCTCACATGATTATAAGCAGAGAAGCATGCAAAAAGCACCTTGCTTGGTGGATGGTCTCCACATCAGTGCCCCAGGGCAGACCATTTGTACTCCCCCTTCCAGTTGCTATGGTGACCACGGATGCCTCCCTGATCGGGTGGAGGGGGCATTATCAGGGCAGAACAGTCCAAGGCACCTGGCAACCTCACGAGTACCATCTGCACATAAACATCTTGGAGATGAGGGCCGTGCTTTTAGCATTGCAAGCTCTTCAGGACTCTCTTCCTACTGGGACCATTGCAATTCAAATGGACAATATGTCAGTAGTGTGGTACATCAACAAGCAGGGCGGAACCAGGTCCTACCCCCTATGTCGAGAAGCACTCAGACTCTGTCAGTGGGTGATCTCTTCCCAATGGTTTCTGATCGCAATGCACATCCCTGGGAGATCCAATGTCATAGCAGATAGGCTGAGCAGAGCAATTCTCATGCCTCACGAGTAGTCTCTGAATCAGGTAGTGGCGGACCAAATCTTCCGCAAATGGGGCCAACCTTGCTGCGACCTTTTTGCCACCCCCTTCAACAGCAAGTGCAGCAATTTCTTCTCTCTCCTTCCACTTCCCGGACATTCCCCTAGAGATGCTCTAGTCCACGATTGGCATCAGAGACTTCTGTATGCATTCCCTCCATTTCTCCTAATCCCGAAACTAATACACAAAGCTACCGTATTGGGCTGCAAAATGATCCTCATTGCTCCTTACTGGTCTCGACAAATATGGTTCCCGTTCCTGCATCATCATCTTCTCGAGCAGCCTTGGACTCTGGACCCAGTTCCAGACCTTCTGATCCATCAATCGGGTGGGCTGCACCAATCCATGCAATCTCTCCAGCTCACTGCTTGATTGCTCCACTTCCAAATTTAGCCAGGCTTCCTGATATCTCCCACTCTGTGCGCGAAATCATTTTATCATCACACAAGTCTATGACTAGAAAAACTTACGGTAGTAAGTGGAAATGTTTTTCTTCCTGGCAGAGGCTAAGAGTATAGACCCCTTTTCAGCCCCTGTACACCACATTTTGGAATTTCTTGCGGAACTCTTTCATGTTGGGTCCGCTTCCGCTACAATTAGAGTTCAGTTAGCTGCAATTTCAGATTTTCACATTGGCCTGTCAGAAAGTAATATCATGTCTCATAAGCTATGTAAAGCCTTTCTCAAAGGGACCACTCTGCTCAGGCCCCCAGTGAGAGATCCTCCACCACCGTGGGATCTATATTTGATTTTAGCTTCTCTAATTTTTCCCCCCTTCGAAACCTGCAGCTTCGTGTTCTTTGAAGTTTTTATCTTCAAAAACCCTCTTTCTGGTAGCGATTACTTCAGCCAGAAGAGTTTCAGACCTTCAGGCCCTTTGTGTCCGTCCTCCGTACCTAGTGTTCCACAATGACAGGGTTGCTCTCAGGACTAATCCTTCCTTCCTTCCTAAGGTCTCTTCTGAGAATAACTTGAATCAGTCCATTGACCTTCCTGTGTTTTTTCCCAACCACTCCAACAGGGTGGAATATAAATTGCATTAGTGAGATGTTCACAGGCAACTACGGTTTTATTTGCATAGGACTAAGCACATCAGAAAATCGGAACAGCTTTTCCTTTCCTATGCTGAGGGTAAAGAAGGTCTTCCAGTTTCAAAAGTAACCTTATCCAGGTGGTTGACTTCTATCATCACATTTATCTATCAACTGAGGAATAAAGTATTGCCTGTTAAACCAAAAGGTCACTCCACCAGAGCTTTAGCCACTTCTGTGGCCTTTCAGGCTAGGTTGCCAATGGAATATATTTGTGCTGCGGCTACATGGGCCAACCCACATACTTTCATTTCACATTATAAGTTGGACGTGGTTTCCAGGAGCAGAGCTGATTTTGGTTCCACTGTTCTGAAGAGTTTGTTCCACTGAGCCACCCAGGATTTTAGGTGCTAGGGACGCTGTCCCAACCAGCAAGAATGAAGGTGAGATAGACAACTTAACATAAAGAAGTTATGTACCTACCATAATGTTCCATGTTAGTTGTCTTCTTCTCGCCTTCTTTCTTGCGTCCCACCCTCCATCCCCCTATCCTAGTAGACCGAGAAGAGTTCCTTATGGTTTTTCACTGGCTGAGTCTTCTCTGGCTATTCCTCTCTGCCTAGTAGTCTCTATGGTAGGGTTTATGCATTATAGGATAGGATTCCTTCCTTTTTATGTCTGCAGTTAGACTTACCAAACGAGATCTGGGTATCTAGCGCCAGGCATCATGGGATATGGGGAGGCCTCGAGCCAGTAAACATCTCTCGAGCTTTAGAAGATGGCCGAGTCGGAGCCGAGGATTGGCTCTGAACCCAACCAGCAAGAAAGAAGGCGAGAAGAAGACAACTAACATAGAACATTATGGTAGGTACATAACTTATTTTATTCTTTTATTGTTTGTGACTAAATCATTTAGAAGATGGTTAAAATCTCCCCATTATCAATTTCCTTTATAGTTATCAAGAGTGATATCTAAATGTTTTTAGCTAAATTTTAACCCATTTCAAGGAACTGATATAGATTTGCTAGAGTCCAAAGTCTATTTTCATATTTCATGATTACAAATGTCAGTATTCCCTCTTGGTCTTCATATTTATAAGTAATCTCTGGTTGCATTATATTTTTCTCTACACAACCATTAGACTTCTTCTCTTACTTTTAAATGTTGACCGAGCTAATATTGTATAATTGCCAGTGTCCCATGTTATGTAAGTTTCCTGTAAATAATTGTGATTTAGTGTTATTTAGATATTGTAGTAGGTTGGCTCTTTTCCTTGGATTGTTTAAACCATTACTATTTAATGATAACAAGAATAAAAAACGACTAATTTAAAAATATATTTTTATGTGATCTATAATATGTATATCTAGCAACAGATTGCCTTTAACAATTCTATGAGTGTAATATCTTAATATTTAGGCATGGTAAAAGAAATAAAATAGTCAAAATAGTCAAAAACATTTTGTAAATTAATAAAAAACATGGAATTTATTAGATTTCTAATTCAAGTCTGTTCAACTATCCCACGCTAACTAACTGACCTAGATCTAGGAATAAAAGAATATAATCAACATAGTTATTAGAGCTCTGCAGTAAAAATAGGTTTTTGAAAAGACATGTATGACTAAAATATAATACCTAAACAGAATCAAGAACCAAAGAAAGAAAACAACATCAGAAGATATATTGTGGTAGAGCAAAAAGCTGAGTTTCTGACTTTGATATGTTCGACCTGTTGAAATTGTCTTTTTCTTTCCTATTCTTCTCTTCTTTTCCATTTTTGCAATTCCTCCCTATAATACTATTCCTTTGCTCATTATTCCTGTTTTTTCTTCTCATCTATCCATAAATAAAATTTGAGCACATTTACTAATATATTTATTAAATAGAATGTAGATACAAAGCAAAAAATGTATTGTTCCTTTAAAAAATGAAAGAGCTAGTTTTAATCATGTTATTTAAATATTATATTATTCTCTTGTATACATTTTAAATGGAGTTAAGAGACTACTAGTTCAAATGTATGATAGTCCACATATTTCAATACTAATGCAGATTCCCATTAAAAAATCAACAGAATCCTTATGTCAAAACTGTCTATAAACTACTTCTCTGTGTGATTGTTTGAAGAGATTATTTCCAAATAAGTTAAATAATTAACTTGCTTCATAGCAACACTGTTTTGAAAGGAACTTAACTAAAATTAAATACTATGCTTTCTTTCCTTTTCTCTCTGTTTTTTACAATAGGAATACTGTGTTGGTTAAAATGGGTCTATGGTACGTTATCGAACAACGAAAAGAGCAAACGCTCTTTCATCGAACTTGAAAAAAATCGATGTTCCGTGTCCTCACTGTTTAGTGCTGTCGACTTTTACAGTTCGATGAAAGAGCATTCTCTCTTCCCATCATTCGATAATGAAACACAGACCCAGTTCAAACCGAGTTCCTCTATTCTATAGCATACATCTTACAGTTAATCATATACATTTCTAGAGAATAAGTATTAATCACATCTGAGACTGTATTTCACCCTTACTAGAATCTTGGCATCAATGTTTAGAATGTGACATTCTGTTTCTTTATTAAGAAGAAATAAAGTCTTATTTACTGCCACGAATTCAGGACCAGCAGGATTGATAATATAATGAAATGAATGGAAATTATTGCTTCTAACATTCAGTGTTTTGAAAATCTTACTAGTTGTCTGTTTTTAAGAGCATCTACTTTTCTTGGTTACACAAAATAAATAAGACATTATAAATCGACTGCTCTTCAGAAATCAGGCAGATCCTTCAACAATGACATTCTGCCAAAATATGATAAGGGGTATTTGCTACAAATTTTCCCACTTTATTATAGCATTGCTCAAGTTTTGCTTTTTGTGATGCCTGGAGGTTAGTAAGAATGGGAGCTCTATATAGTAATGAGGGGAAAAGGTAAGCAGTGACAACTGCGGTTTTAGTTTCGTTGTTGAGAATATTTTTTTAGCTCTGTAAAGCATCCCTAGTGTTTGGTGAGTTATTTTAATGTATTTTTCATATTCAGGTCAAATTTAAGATTATCATCAATTATCATCCCCAAAAATGTGCTATGAGAAGTGACTTCAGTGGTTGTATTATGAAAAGAAAAGAGTTTAAATTTTCCTTTTTCAAGAAAGAAAGGGTTTTGGAGGAAAAAACAAATAGCTTTTTTTTTTGGAGGGGTGCGCATGAGTTGGGAGTTGCAAAGCCATGTTTCAATGGCTGTTAACGTTTCCTGAGTAATTTTTGGAGTTGTGTGAGGTTGGCTGGGGTACATATGAATGTGAAGTAATCTGTGTATTGTATTAGGAAGGCCTGTTGTACGGACATGTGAAGGGTGTTGGTGTGAATGTTAAAGAGGAGGGAACCAAGAATAGAGCCTTGTGGTATACTGGTGGTGAAAGGGAAATATGGACATAGGGTGGAATGCCATTTTACTAAATGATACCTATTGGAAAAGTAGCTTTTGAATCATAGAAGGGTGGGCAGAGATAGAGCTAGGGAAAACATTTGAAGTAGAAGTTTTCTGTGAAAATTTGTCAAAGGCTTTAGACAAGTCTAGAAATAAGGAGGAAACTAGTTTGCCATTATCTATAGCTTTATTGACGGTATCTGTACAGGTTAGAAGTGCAGTGTTAGTACTATGGGAGAGGTAGAAACTGTGCTTTGTAGATGATAGGAATTCTTCCTGCAGCAGATAGTTTAGGAATTGTTTTTGAATATATTTTTCAAGTGTTTTGTAGTTAGGGGGATAAGATTGCTATAGGTCTAAAGTTAGTGATGTCTGTTGAATTTCCTCCTTTGTGTACAGGGATAATGGATGATTTTTTTCCAGAGAACTGGAACCTGGGATTCATGGATTGACTTATTTATAAGGAATGCAACAGGATAGGAAATGGCATTGGTGGCTATTTTAAGGTACTCATTTGGAAGGTCCTCAGCTAAAAAAGAGCATGGTATGAGCTTGTTTAAAAGTAGTTTTATATAGGATACAGGCAAGTAGTTGTGGTGACATGTGGCTGTTGGTCAGTATTTGGATTAAATGTGTGGAAACCTTGGTTAAGGATGCTATGTTATCTATGAAATAAAAGTTTGATTCTGTTACAGTTTTCAGTGGTGAGTTATTGAGGGGGAATAGTGTTGAATTTTTGGCTGCAATGTAAAATTTCTTTAAACAGCTGACCAGAATTTTAGGATTGTGTTTACTATTGTTCTAAAAGTTGTTATATTACAGTTTTTTGTCTTCATTTATTTGATTTTCTATATGGATTTGGAACATTCTGAAGTTTCTGAGCTATTGTTATATTTTGACATTCTTTCTATGTTTTTTCTGTATCTTGCATTAGCATTCTATGCTTTTTGGATAGACAAATTGTAATATTTGTTTCTAGTTTCCTTCTTCTTGGAGATGCAAGGCTATTTAGGATATTTAAGAAAGTTGTATTGAATGAATTTACAGCATCATCTAAGGGGAGGGTTTTTAGGATATTTCAATTAATAGATGATAGGGTAGTAATGAATATTTCTGAGTTAAACTTGGACAGGTTGTATGTTGTTTTATAAATATGTTATTTGAGTCGATGTATGAGATGGCTGATTGTATAGATTGGGAGATGATCACTAAGAGAGTCTGACATTGTACCTGTGGTGCAAAATTTGCTATGTATATAAAATATAAGGGCTAAAAATGCCATGGGAATATAAGGATAGCCTTTCTAAGATTCTCCAGATCAATAGCCTAGTAAGACCTCATGAGGCTATAAACCCATGGTTCTAAAAGATTAGTTCTTTTATAACAGTTTAGTCATATTTGTTTAAAGGCCAATAATTCAGATCTTTCATATTACATCCTATAGAACTGTTATGTTTCATTAAAATTCTACAATTAATCCATGGATATCCTCCTTTCCAAAAGAAGTTAGGTGAAAAAGCCCTAATTATTTTATACCAGCATGCATGGGGAGAGAATGCTCTAAATAAAAACATCCAATGAGGGAAAATCTTCCTCTTAAATTATTTTCCTTGCAAATTAAACATTAAAATTAAACCAAGAATTCACCAATATTAAAATTTTTGCTAACTCTGTCTTTTAATTGTGTCAAAAACGTTGAGCCCAGGAATTTTAAAGTCTTTACTTTATCAAAATCACTGGAAAGTTGTGTGTTTTTCTAAATAAACATGACCTTGTTTGTTTGTTTGTTTTTTCATTAGTTAAAAACATGTAACTTTCTTAGTCTGTGTCAACCTGTTTCTTAAATAACTCAAAGAAGAAAAAAGATTGTAAAAGTAATACTGAATCATCAGCATATACCAACATTTTAAAATATGTGCTTTTTTTAAATTAAAATGGAATAATATTTATGTCTTTTCAAAGTGAGGTAATTAATTAATATGTAGCTAGAAAACAGAGTCAGAAAAAATATGATAACCTTATTTAATCCTAGAACTGTGTTGCCTTATCTGCAAGTCTGTATTGTTAACATATAATATCTAGTTTGAGAAAAGAGCTTTTATTAAATTAATGATATTCTTTGGTAACCCTATGTACTTATTTGTTGACTTAACTAAATCTGCATTATTAATTGTGAGGTAATATTTAGTTTAAAAAAATTGAGTTTTTACTAAATTAACAGTATTTTTTTGGTAACACTATGTACTTAAGAATATAAAACATGTTCCCTGTTAATGAAATCAAATGCCTTATCTGCATGAAATAAACAAAAGGCTTTATCTGAATTTAATACATTTTTATTGTTATTTACAGAAAAATAAAATGGCCAATAGTAATTGAATCTGAGTTGATGTTGATCTGCTAGGTATAACCATGAATTGGAAAGGTGAAATTAACTTTAATATTATCTCTAGCAACATTTGATTCAAAACTTTTGTGTTAATTTTATAATCAGTATCTAAAAGAGAAATAGGTCTACAATTATCACTATCAGTTGTCTTTTTTCTCCAAACACCTTTATTGAATTATCACTTGTGACATAGGCAAATTTGCATTCATATAAAGTAATAACACTATAATTAACAGGCATTTTACTTCACATATATTGCTATATGTCATATAACCTAAGCAACATTACATAAATTATTCAATTATTGCCTTTTTTTAAACAATAAATTATTCAGTTCTTGCCTTTTTTTAAACAAGAAAATCTTTATTAAACCATAACTTACTACATAGGCAATCATACATTTATCGGAAGTCTTTATCAGCTTTAGGAATCAAAAATATGGATTATCCTTACAAGGATATTTGCACAACTAATCAGTAAGTTCAATAAATAACGTAATTAATCTGGACATTCAGCTTTCTTATCTGATAAAGGAAATATACCTTTCTTAGAAATATTATTTGTTGGACAAAACCAATCAAAATGCTTCATATTCTGCAGGATGCTGGGAACATTACATTTAATTTTATTTAAATCAAAGTTGTGCATATTCTCATCAGATACTGTGACTGCAGTATCTCTTTTTTTAAAGCCCAGCACAAATTTTAAGTGTCATAAAAAATATTTTAAACAAAGAATAATATAAATGTGTCTGATAATACCTGTGTTACTTTAATTTATTATGCCTGGCTTTCCACAGCCGTATAAGAATTATTAACTTATGACTTAATTTTGCTATTTTTGTCCATACATAAGAGGGTTAATTTCATACAACTGATCTAAAATAAAAAGCTGTTCAACTTTCTCATCTGTAAATTAATTTTTATTTCTGTGGCCTTTTATTGAAGCTTTAAAGGATCTACAAACAACTGGGAAAGGTGTTTCATCTGTGTTGTTAAAATGCCAAAATACTCTAATAGCCTCTTGCATTTCTTTATAGTGGGCAATGAAGATCTAAGTATTAATATAAAACCTATGCCTTCTATGACAATTTACAAATTCAGCTATCACAATTGGTGAATGATTAGACAACTGTCTTAGCACGAGCTTTATATTAGTACATCTTTGAGCTATTCTTTCTGAAACAAACAAATATTCCAATCTAGAAAGTTTTCTAATTTTCTGAAATAAGGGTGTAAAACCTTTCAAATTAGGGATTTTGTTATTCCATGAATGCAATAATCCATAATGGCTTAAAAAACTACCTCAGCTTATTCATATGGGAGACACTTAGTACTCTTGCCAAGCCTACATTAAAGTCACCAGTCAAGGTGACATCCCATGCTCCCAAGTAATAACCTACTCAGTAAGAAGAGCATAAACGGATCTAAAGGTATAGTAAAACTTACAATGTTGAGTATTTGTTAATTATAATTGGGGTTATCATTGACTCCCCTGCAGATACTAGCATTCTTACAGAAGGTGTCAAAGCCATGTTCTTAAACACAATGTAAAAAATGCATAATTGTACCCCTTCAGAGGTCAAGCATCCAGGTTAATTACCTTGCTAGTAATACACCCCTAAGAGTCAACCCAGTGGTCAGGGATCTTGGTACCAGTGTAGACAATAGCCTTATGTTTGGCCACAATGTTGTCACAGTGGTGAAGAAATCTTTTTCTGTTGTGCAATTTATAAGTACAGGCATGGCACCTAGATCCAAAGAACTCATTAACCCATTGTACTCTGCACTTCTCAGACCAATCATAGAGTACAATCCTCCCTTTAGTATGTCCATGACAAGTTATATGCGGCAACTGGAGTGACCTCAGAGGTTCCTTACAAAAAGAATACAAGATGTGCAAACCTGCCTTACACAGAACACCTTAAAGCCCTTTCCCTCTACTTAGTCTCCCATAGATTGCCGAGGGGTGATCTCTGGCTGGCTTGCAAGGCATCCACAATCCCACAGTTAAGAATCTCCTGCATATTTGTAAGTCAAATGGTAACACAAATACAAGGTCTAGGGGCCTTAACTTTGTCTGAGACTTAAACAGAACATTCCAGACAGACAGATATGTGCCCCAAAGATTGTGCCTCCTATGGAACAGGCTTCCCATTCATGTGAAGCTAAGTTCCTCTATTACCCAATTTAAGTATAGCCTAGACCAGTGGATGGGGAATAGGTAATTTACCCCAGCCTCTCATCCATATCCCTTATGGACTGAGGTAACTTATAAATGCCTGGCCCTTAAAGCTGTCTTTGGATACAGGACATCATTATTATTTTGGGACAACTTAGGCTTAGATAGCCCCCTTCCCTGCATCATTAGCCTAGTAACAATCAGTGAATCTATAAGTGTGGTTAATAAATCTAGTGATTTATTCTGCTAATTTAAATGTGTATACAGTATTAAAGTGGGTAAAGGAAGAGAATGAAAATTTAATACTGAGAATGTTTAAATATAAGTAAAACAATCTGGGTGCTGATGAAAATATGAAAAAGAATATGTAAATGAAGAAATGAAAACTTATTAAGAAAACATATTAACATAGAAAATAAAAATTGAGGATATAGAGAAAGACAGAAGGATGTAGTATAATAATGTGATGAAACAATATTATGTAAGTCCATGAAAAAAAAATTACCAGAAGAACTTCCGTTAAAGGAAGGAAAAAGCAGTGTATCAAGGTAGTAGAGTGTTAGGATTTCCAATAGAGAGTGGTAATAAATAAACTAGCAGAAAGGGGAATATGCCATATAAGAATAAAGTTGAAAGAGTGTGTTTATTTTATGGGGAAGAAGAGACAACAAAACATGTTTTCTGAACTGTAAAAGAGTGATGAAACTCTGGAAAGAATTATGTGAAGAAAATGTTTTGAGAATAGTAATGATATAAACAATTTAGAAATGAATATGATTATGCATTGATACTATAAGAATAATAAGAAAGAATATGTGAGAAGGGTAGATAAGAATTTATTTTATGTAGCATGAGTTATTTTGGAATGAAAGATTGAATGAAATTTTGTTTAATGGGAAACAGATTTGTTAGATATATTGTGAAAAATCAGACTGTGGTGGAGGAAGAAGGAGTGGGAGTCACTTAAGGAAGAATAACAATGAGGATGTTAGAAAAAAATAATAAAACATGGTAACTATTTGAAATGTCAGGACCTGCTAGAGCAAGTCCCAAAATGTGTAGACTGAATGGCTGAAATAACGGACTTACCTTAATCTACCTCCTGCCCATTACTCACTCTTCTCCCTATTTCGCTCTAATCGTCCTTGACTACCCTTTCTACTGCCTTCTAAAACCTATAAAGCTAATCACCTCAGAGAGGTATTCTGTAGTAATTTGTCTTGCATTCATGCAACTACATTATGACAAAACTGAGTTTTTGTAACCACGTACTCAAAAAATTATTATTGTTCCTTTTCATATATCTTGTAGATCTTGTAAAAGCTTACCTGACATTTAAATAGGGGGCTGTAAAAATTAGAAATGTGTATATATGTGCCTGTAGATGTGTAAAATTTGTAAATATGTAAATAATATGCTTTGTGTTGTGTTAAATAAAGGACCCCTTCTCCTTTCAGTAGGTGCCATGGGATCATTTACATCTACCTGAGCTTTCAACAATAAAAGCAGATGGGGCCTTAGCTTAATGTCTCAGCCAAAGGACGGCACACTCAAGAGTGCAGCAGCCCCCTTATAAAGGCAGGTTATTAGATGCACATATAAGCGTGGAATCTTCAGCATATTGCATAAAAGAGCTTGGACCTACAGAGGTATAGATGTCATTTTTTAAAGATATTAAAAATGAGGGGACCAAGAATAGGGCCTTGGGGTACCGCAGTGGAGACATCCAGGTAAGGATAGAGAGGGAGATAGAGAGAGAAACTATTCTGCCATTTTGCAGACTGGAACCTGTCATTTAAAGAGTTACTGAACCACAGTAATGAAGAAGAGGATAGTCCAGGTTGAGACAATGTGTACATGGGTTTAGGGTAAGAAACTGTGTCAAAGCTTTTAGACAGGTCAGGAATATAGAAGAAACAAGTGTGCCCGAGCCCCTGTATTTGTTTATGCAGTCAGTGAATGACAGTGGGGAGGTAGTTGTACTGTGCATGTTGGGCGGAAGCCATGTTTGGTTGTTGTTCTTGTAGGAGACAGTGGAAGAGTTGCTTATGAATACATCTTTTAAGAATTTTTGAGAGAGGTGATAACATTGCAATAGGATGGAAGTTAGAGGTGTCAGCCAAGATGCCACCATTATGAAGAGGGATAATATAGGTTTTTAAGCTATTGATCTATCAATAAGGATAGAGACTGAATATGCTATGGCATCTGCAGCTATCTTTAGGCATTTAGGTAGGAGGTTGTCAGCTGCAGTGGAGCAGGTTTGAGTTTAAGTAGAAGTGTTTTTTATGAAGAGACAGATATTATGGGGTAGTTACTGGCAATGGATATAGAGGGTGAATTAGGTTCATATGTGGAAGGTTGAAGTGGGGAAGAAAGGAAGTGTTTTTTGTGTGTGTGTGTGTGTGTGTGTGTGTGTGTGTGTGTGTGTGTGTGTGTGTGTGTGTGTGTGGTGTATGAAGAATATTGACTTTGGTCTAACCTTTTCACCAAAGAAATACTAGGACTGGATGTTACCATTGGTGTGGCAGAAGCACCGGATAGGGGTGAAGAGTTATTAGTCAGGGAGGCAATGCTTTCTATGAAGTAAGTATTAAATAAGGTAACAACTTCTAGTGGAGAGCTATTATGAGAAGTGGTTGGATTCATATCTAAGCCCAAATGTAACAGGATATGTATTGATGTCCAGAATTGTTTGGGCTAATTTTTTGCTGAAGTTGTAGACGTGTAGATGGCTATAATATATATATTTTTTAAATCTATGTTAACTTGTTTTTTTACACAGAATGCATAATTCTGATTAGAACTGCAGGTTATATGGGTTTTTAAGACATTCCTTCCAGACTTTGTCTCTGTTAGAAAGCCATGGTGAGTGGTTAATTTTCACTATTTTTTGCAGAATGGGTGTGGTTGTTTAGACCATTTAAAAATAAGATATTAAAAGTACTGACTGCCTCGCTGAGCAGGAGAGTTTTTAGCATAGACTGTTTAATTTCTTTCAATGCATTGATGAATGCTTCTTTACTGAATTTAGTTTTGAGATGCTTTAAGTTGGTGAGTTTTAGGCCGATGGGTGACATTTCTATGTGTATAGGCAAGAACTTGGTTGCTAAGTGAGTTTGGATAGGTTCCAGAAGTTATAAATGTATTGTGGTCAGAGACCAATATCTAGTCTAGAATTGCACCTTTACTGTTGGTATTCTTATTAAATCTAGTGGGTGTTTGGATAAGTTGTGTGTAACCATAAAGGTTTATACTAGCTGAGGGAAATAATGACATTAGGTTTTGCCAGTCAATATTTGCATATCCTAAGGTATGTTATCAGTTGTCCAGGAGAAGATTTCTAGTAAAGTTGGTATATTATTTCCAGGTGGGATATATACTGAAACAAAATATAGTTGTTGTGTATTGCTAAGTTTTAGCAGTGATGCAACTTCTTCTTCTTCTTTCGGCTTTTCCTGGTTAGGGGTCACCACAGCGGATCACCTGTCTGCTCATGATTGGCAGTAGAGTTTTATGGTGTCGAGTTGCCAGCCCAGCGCCCAACCTTCCACTGAATGCACACACACACACACTCACACCTAGGGCCAATTTGGAGTGTCCAATCCACCTACAGCATGTCTTGGGGATGTGGGAGGAAACTGGAGCACCCGGAGGAAACCCACGCGACCACAGGGAGGACATGCAGACTCCGCACAGAAGGCACCCCAGCCGAGGATCAAACCAGAGAACATCTTGCTGTGAGCGACAATGCTAACCACTGCACCACCGTGGCCACCCTTTAGCAGTGATGCAACTATTTCAACATTTTAGAACTTAGGGATATTGTGTGAATATGGACAAAGACTGTAAGAACTTGAATAAATAAAGGTTACCCGATCTACTTTCTTGTAGGGCCTGTCAGCTCTGGTAATACTATAGCTTGCAGGGAATAGTTCAACTTTTTTAAATGCTAGGTTTATTCCAGGTTTCTGTGATGACAGGAACATCAGGGTTATACTGTGACATATAGGCATGTAATTGTATTACAAATGCTACAGAGTCTCATAGTGACAATATTTGATTTTTTTTTTTTGGAAGACCAGTAGCAGAATGATGGGGTGAGGATTTTGAAGTACTGATTTTATTAGTATGGATAGGTGGTGGTTTAATGGTAGAACAGTATAGTTGTGTGAGGGTATAGCATGAGACGGTGGTTGAAGGAAGGTTAGTTAAGTAGCATTTTTGTACAGGTGTTTTCTTTATTATGACTTCTTTTTTGGGTAGACAAGAGCTAGTGAAGTATTTTGTGCTTAAAATAAAGACAAGGTGAGTGAGATTAAAAAGGCAGGAAGATATATCAGTATAAGTACTCCTGATTTTATGGTGTGCTGAGTAAATTGCAGTGGGGGAGGTATACGGAGGTGAAACTATACAGTGATAGAAAGGAGGCTAGTAACAGCAGAAAGAGGCATAATGCTTGGAGAAATATATTTGAAATTTTGGTGGTTACAGAGAAGAGGAAAGTGTGAGGTGTATGAAGTGCTGAGAAGCACTTTATATTTTTATTTAATTTATTTATATTTATTTATTTATTGGCACTTGTTTCCTGAAATAGTCCACTAGGCCAAGCAGAGCCCCATTTTCAGTGGATGCCCAGGGAGAAAAACTCAAAGAAATACATTTAGAATATATAAAAAGCTCGAAAGATAAGCTTAATTACAAAGTAGCATATTTAGAAAATATATAAGCACAGGAGGATAAGCTTATTACAAAGTAATTAATTAGATATAGCTGACATAGTAGAATTAGCAAGCATATCATTAGCAGAGGTTCTAAGCTAATTAATAAAAGGAAGTAAGAGAAGACGAAAGAGTAATGTTTCTAATTAGGTAGTTCTAATTATGTACTAATGACAAAGGAAGGCAATGGAGAAGTACCAATGATATTTAAAGTCAGTCAGAGGTGTGTAATGAATGTTTATTATATTAAAGTAAAAACTGGCCAATAACTTTAAACAAAAAAGCACAGAGAATTTGACTTGCATATATATATATATATATATATATATATATATATATATATATATATATACACACACACACACACACACACACACACACACACACACACACACACACACACACATACATATATGTATATATATGGGTCTACTGCTTTACATCGAAAATACACTTCGAAATAGAGCAGTAGACTCTACACTTCAGCGAAAATCCACTTAAACAAAAGTGCACTTTCGCTGAAGTCTAGTTCCCCGGGCTACCCAAAAAAAAAACCCCACTAAAACATGTTTTTGCAGGGGGGGCAAGCACAGCCCCCCACCCCCCTACTTAAATATACCAACTCCAAGATCGCACTACAGTGGGGAAAAGGGAATATTCCCATTCTGTGCTGTAATGTAACCGCTGAAGTCAATGTTCGAAGTTTCACTACTTCAAACAAGTGGACTCGGTGAAATGGGGTTCGAAGTAGTGAAACTTCGAACATATTGATGGATCTCATATATATATATATATATATATATATATATATACATATATATATATATATATATATATATATATATATATATATATATATATATATATATATATATATATATATATATATATATATATATATACATAAAATACATTCATAAGTGATGAAAGGAATGTAACGAGAAATTTTGTAGCAACGCAAATCTTTTGAACTATGTCTTTGCAAAAATAAGTCAGACAATTCTGAGTCTTTTGTTCTAGAAACCTAGTGACTCCAGTGTGCTCTGAGCTGTTGATTAAACACAGGTGATGAATCTTAACAAAGTGAAGACCAAGATATTATGATGTATGGTGATCTGAATCATTTTAAAGCACCACTTCACAAATGTAAACTCAGTAACATTTCTACATTGTTCTGGTTACCCTGTTCCTATATAAATGCAAATAATTTTTTGGCAGGAAAAGAGTGGTGTTCTAACAAGAAAGTACTGGGGGAGTTTTGATGCATTTGAATTAACTCTTTGTGAAAGTGTAAACTTAACTTGTTGAAAAGTGAAAGCAAAAGAATATTGCACAATGAGTAAAAAAAATCACTTACAAATGGTGGAACTTTAGAAAAAACAATATTTTTACTGAATGCTAACCTAAACCTTTTCTCCCTAGTAAACTGTATTAAAAAGAGAAAACTTTATGAACATACATAGATTTGTTCTTGCAATAAAAAGTGTATCCTCATGGCAGTGAAAAGGGTTGGCTTGAAAAACAAATTTTCTGTTGGTGTTATACTAGAAACGTGTAACATAAAAGGTTATGTCCCTTGAATTTTTTTTTGTCATAAGTTCAGTGTCATTTTGTGATGCTAAACCTTGTGGTAGGTAGAAGAAATGCACTGTCACCTGCAAAAAAGTGAGCAAGCTGGCCAGCTGTCAGATATGCTGAAGAACAGAATATGTTTTTAAAAATGCAGAATGCTATTAAAAAGCAAGCGCTTATAGAAAATGTAATTGTGGCCTTTTCAGAAAATGTGATTACACAAGTGGACAACCATAAGAAAGAGGAAGTGGATACGACACTCTTTCAGGATGTTAAAACTCTGCAAGAAAGGTCAGGACCCTTACAAAAGCAAGAAGAGTACTGTGTCTAAGCGAACAGAGAATCAGTCGTAAAATCTGAGCAAGTGGTTTATGACAATGAAAATAAAATGACAGAGGGTTTTAAAAGGTTGTTGGCTGACCTTGATCAACACAAGAACACTCAGAAAAAATGGCAGATAAATTGCTGCTTCATCCATCCAAAAGACTGTCTGATCTTTCTGTACAAATTGGGGGTGGGGGGCTGAAACAATAATAAGCTTGAGCATTATAGTCAAGGGGCAGAAACAGAATAATAAACATCAGCTTTCTAATCGAAGTAATGCAACAATCATAAATTAACAAGGGACTGAGCCATTGTGAAAAAGTCAGGTAAAGTCAGGCCAAAAAATAGGTTCATAGGTTCATAGGTTCATACTAGGCTATCTGCCCTGGGGCAATTATAAGCCTAGCCCGATTCTGTATGGCTTATGCCACCCCTTGATTTGAGTATACTGTGCCCTTTTTAAGGTTTAGTTTACTGTGCCTCTGTCTAATAGTGACACAGGAGTAATCCCTGGAACAAACCTACGATCCCCCATCCACTTGTCGAGATTCTTCTTGAAGAGATTCAGTGAGGTGCTCTGCCTCACATGAACTGGAATTCTATTCCAGAGCGAAGGGAGCCTCTGGGTTATGAACCTGTCCCTCCAGCAAGTTCTATTTATTTCTGTGCTGAGGTTCAAGTCCCTCGAGCGTGTGGCTCTAAGGGATCTAGATTTACTGAGGTGGAGCATGTCCATTAATTCTGGATTTGACATAGCTTTGTATGTCAGGCATAGATCGCCTCAAGTAGGCGGTATGCAACTGAGTAGAGCTGGAGTTTTTAACCGAGCAGTATATGGCATCTGTTTGAGACCCTTGATCCTCTTGGTGAGATACTTTTGGGGTCTTTCTAATTGCTGCAGGTGTCGGGTAAGGTACATCCCAAAAGGGGCATTGTATTCTATGATGGGCCTGATGAGGGATGAATAAAGGGGCACGATTACCTCTCTTGATCTAGATGTGAAACCCTTCGTGATGAGGTGGGCTATGTAGAAGGTCTTTCTAACCACTTTGGCAATGTGGTTTTCAAAGGAGAGATTGCTATCAACTTGGGTCCCCAGGTCTCTAATAACTTTCTCTGTACTTAATGGGTTTCCGCCTATGTGGTAATTTGTGGGCACATTGTTTTGCCAAAGGGTATGACTATACATTTTTGGCATTTAGCTTTAAACCATGGCGCTGGCACCAGTTATCTGTCTCTGTGAGACCTTTTTGAAGGATGTTTGTGTCAGCTGGAGAGTTGATTATGGTGCCCAGTTTGCAGTCATCTGCGAACTTGGTGAGCCATAGTCCTCCCACGTTTGCCTGTACCTCGGAAAAGTATATACCGAACAAGAGTGGTCCCAGGACAGAACCCTGTGGGATGCCACTTGTGACCGGTTTTGAGTCTGACATGGCTCCAGCAACTCTCACTCTGTGGGTTCTGTCTTTGAACCAGTTTGCGACCCATCTTGTGACATAGGGGTTTATATTTAAGCTGGATAGCTTATCTATGATGCCCGAGTGGGGTATTGTGTCAAATGCCTTTGCAAGGTCCAGATAGGCTGTGTGGACTACCTTTCCTTCATCTATGGCTTTGGTGACTGTTTCAAAGAAGTCAACCAGGTTCAAAAGGCAGGATCTGCCCTTGACAAAGCCGAACTGGGTAGGATCTAGTGTCTGTAGGTCCCCAATGTCTTTGTTTATGAGCTCCATGATGATCCTCTCCATAGCCTTGCAGACTAAGCTAGTCAGGCTTATGGGGTGATAGTTTCCAGGGTCCGTAGATGCTCCACCTTTGTGGAGTGGGACCACTGTTGCTGTATGCCATTCTGTGGGCACATATCCTGTAGTGAGGCTGAGATTGTATAGCTGTTTTATTTGAGGGATTAGTTCCTCTTGTAGTTCATGTAGGACGCAGCCTGGGATGCCATCTGGTCCCATGGAAGCAGTGTTTTTTGCTTTGGAGAGGGCAGCTTTCACCTGAGCATCTGAGATGTTTGGGAGGCAGCCCTCTGCCGGGATAGATATTTGCTCTTTTGGGGAGGGTGGAGAAGTTCGCACTGAACCTGTCTGCCAGGATATTGGCGATGTCTGTGGGTCCAGTGTATTTTTGTCGTTTAGAATCAACTCAGAACAAGTCTGGGAGTTGCATCCCAAGTTTCTAACATAACTGAAAAAAGCCTTATGATTGTCTTTGGTGTCCTGTGCAATTTTTCTCTCGAAGCTGGCCTTGGAGGATTTTATGAGGGATTGTAATTTTTGCTAGTACTGATCAGAGATGCCTTCCCTATTAAGGATTTTGCTCTATCATGTAGTAGCTTCCTCCTTCTGTTGTACAGTTTATTTATGGCAGGGGTCCACCAGACTGGACGCCTGCCTTTGGATGATTGGGTCTTGGTTTTGTTTGGGATAGCATGATCCATGCATTCCTGGAGATGTTTGTAGAATGCATTTATATAGGATTCTGCAGTTTGGGCTGTAGTTTCCACTGGCCCTGTGGCCTTGAAGGATTCCACTTCGGTTTTGAGAAGTGAGAAGTTCGCTTTTGAGAAGTTTTTCACTGTGGTTTTCTGGGCTGGGGGTGGAGTCGGGATGTAGACATCCAGTGAAATTAATTTGTGGTCTGATCTTACCAATGAGGGATATACTTCTGGTGTGGAGCATAGAGTCCCCATGTTGGTAATGATCAGGTCTAGTATGTTGTCCCCTCTTGTGGGAGTGGTGACTAGTTGTTCCATAGCATTTGAGTTTATAATTTCCAGGAATCTTTGGGCTAAGGTGCTGGGGCTTGAGTAGTGCTTCCAGTCAATGTTTGGGTAGTTGAAGTCGCCCAATATAATGGTGTTCGGAGAGATCTTCATGTTCTCCAATGTTTTCAGGAAAGCCGAATGGGATTCCTGACTTTGAGAGGGTGGTCTGTAGGATGCTATAAACTGAAAAGCAGTCTTGCCCACTGTTAGTTGCACATGGATGGTCTCCGATACTTCGTGCAATGCCACTAACCTGGAGGTGTGGATATCCTTGATGAATATGGAAACTCCCCCTCCTTTTGTGGTTTGGTCCGGGTTTTGGGGCCGAAAAGCATGATATGAGGTATAGCCTGGTAGTGCTGGAGTGCTCTCTGGAGCCTTGAACCAGATTTCTGTCACTGCACAGATATCGATGTTCTCCATACTGAGGAGAGCTTCAAGTGTGTGCATCTTGAGGTTAAGACTTCTGGCGTTTAGCAGCATTACCCTTAGTATCTTGTTCCTTGTGCTCTCTATGGGGGTGGGTTTGACTTTTGAGCCTTGCCTAAAAAAGGCACTATGGGGGTGGCAAGAGCCTTTGCCAATATCCGAAAGCCCAGTGGTGACAGGTGCAAGCCGTCCCTAGTGAAGCAACGTGGCTTGTCGAGCATGTCATCCCAGGCTGACAGACACTGGATCCCCTTTGAATGACACCAAACTTTTAGCCAATTGTTAAAATTGATCATTTTGTCTTTGTACTGTGGCATCATTCTAGGTGAGGGTAAGATGCTGCTCAAGGTCAGGGTCATACCAGCCTGGGCTGCATGATCAGAGAGCTCCTCTATGTCCCTTTTCATGCAGTCCAGGGAGGTACGTCTCAGGTCATTCACACCAGCATGTACAATGACTGAGTCATATTTGTATTTGCTTTGGAGTGACCTGAGTGCTTGCGTTATGTGGCGGATCCTAGCGCCCGACAGGCAGCTCACTGTGACCTTCTCTTTATTCAGCCTGGTGAGTGGGACGTCAGTGTGTCTGACAATAGAGTCACCTATAACCAGAGTATCAGGTGTGTTATTCAGCCTTAAGGGCTGTGGCTGCTTGGCACACTGACTTTGTGGGTTATGTGTTGTGTGTGTTTTGTTTTGAGGTAGCGTTTGCTTGGATGTCTGCTTTGGAGCATGTTTGTTCCAAACATAGAAAATAAAGGGTAGTTAGAAAATTGTGCATAGTGTAGAAAAAGACAAAGAGAAGTCAGATTCAGACCCGAGATGAGACTATTCATTTATAGTGATAAGAATGAAATACTAAATTTCCAACTGTTGACAATGCTGTCCTTAACTTGTGTTATTGCATGCAAAATGAAGACAAATTGCTGAAAACAAAACTCAAATGGAGTGAGAAGAAAATCAAGACCTACAGATGAATGTTACACATATCATTGATTAGGTTAACAGAATCACATCTGTAAAGCAAAAACAAGGTAATTTTGATTAGTTTACACATCAAAAGAAATCTGAAAGTGCACAAAAAGGGAAATAGTTGGTACTTACCAGTGAGAAACTTGAAAAGGTTGGGTCAAAAGGTTAAAGGATAAAAAGATAAACAATACACTTAGCACATGCTGGGCGTAAAAGAAAACTTCAGAAGACACAAGACGATTGTTAATGTGCTGCAGAAGGAGGTGAAGACACTGAGTAACCCAAGTGAAGCCTTGTAAGGTGTACAGAGTAGTAGTCACACCACTGTGACAGACCTGCAAAAGGAAAAATGATTCTCAAAAACAGAAAGTAGGTAAATTAATTTCATGTCTGAAGCACTAAAATGTGCCTGGTAGTGAAAACAGCAACAGTATGGCAGTTGTTGAAGAGGATTAAGGCTATGAGCTGTAAACAAGGTGTGGTAAAAGTTTAGATTCCCTCAGTCTCATACTGCTCAACTGTCCAGATTTTTGTCTCATATGTTTGGTCATTTCCTTATAAAATTAGTGGTTTTCAGGCAAATCTTCAAGGACTGAAGACATTAAATGATATACATTTTACTTTAAGACTTCATAACCTTCAGAAAATACATAATAATGCAAAACCTGTTACTCTAGCAACATTCTGAGTTTGTAAGAGCAATATTTAAAATCTGTCCCTATTTTCAGACCTTTGTTCCCCATTATATTTGGCTTGGTCCAGATTTCTCTCACTGAGAAGTTAAAAGATATGCTCAGCCTTCAATTGCTTACTGTGTAACCTTCAGCAAATGACTTAACCGACAGTGCTTTGAGGCAGTTTGGGATAGGCCCATTAATAGTTTCCTGGACTGCATGTCTGGCAACTAAATATGAGCCTATAAACAATAATTAATATTCATTGAACGAATTCCATAAATGCAGCTAAACTGAACTGTACTATAGAACAACAGACTAACTCACCTGTTGTTATTGCAGAACAAACACACGCAAAATATGCAGATAAAGAAAAAGACTTAATGTAAGCTGTCGGTCTGCAGAGTGCCTCAGATGTACTTAATATTGAATATACTTGTCATGGAGACTAAACTGATAGACTCACTACCTGTGTCTGATGGAAAGCTATCAAAATGCAAAAATAAAAATGGTAAATGGCAAGATGAATTATAACTGCTATGTCTGTGTAGAACAAGACAACAAAAAGTATTTCTGTTACTGAAAACTCAGCAAATGACCCAGTAACTGACATGCAGCTTATGTAAGAAAATCAGCAAACAAAATATCCATAATGGACCACCATGGAGCTAAAATCCTTTTTAATAAAACAACTTGAAAACCATAAAAACAAAAAAAAAAAAGTTGCAGCTTTAACAGAGAAAATGGATAAGCACTTTCAGCTTAATAGCCTTCTTCAGAACCTCAGTTTGTTCTACTTCAGCAAATTGTTTAAGTATGACAATCAACCAATCAGAAGCTTCAGAATGGGACAACTCCTCCTTTCTGACTATTCAGTACTTCTTAATAGGGGCACCACCACTTTAGCACAGGTTTTATTGCAAGTACTGCATTCAAACTGGGCTTTTGATCAGCCTGTAAGTCCGCTATCCATTTAACTTCGTTGATCTCTGTTTTATTGTGTATGACCTTCCCTTATATTTTCTTGAAGAATCTCAAGAGCATAAAGTTAACAAATGGCCAACATGCTCCATAACATGATTTGCTAGAGCACTGATTTTCACACAGTTCTTTATAACACTCACGTGGCGTAGAATCTGTTCTTTAAATTTTCTGTTGGTTTTACCTACATAAAAAGCTGAACAGTTTTGGCAAGCTGCAAAGTATATAAGATTCTTGGTGTTACAGTCAGCATACCCCTTAAAACTATAAGACTTTCCAGTAACTGGATGAAGAAAAGAATTTGTTGTGTTAATACAACTACATGCTTTGCAACAGCCACATATATCCGTACCTTTTTTGGAGCTAATCGTCTTGCTTATTCCATCTTTATTACACAATAATCTTTTCAGATTTTTCTTATTCTTAAAGACAAATTTAGGTGTTTCACCTACAATATTTTTTATATTTTCATGCACAGTTAAAACCGACCAATATTTTCTCACTATTTCACAGATCTGCGAGGTGTCATTGCTGTAAGTTAGCATACATAGTAAATTATCAAAAGTCCTTTGCTGCTTTTGATATGTTTTATTAATCTTACGTTCTGAGTATAGCAGGGGTCCTTTTTGACTTCTTATTTCATGTATCTTATCCATGTTCATGTTAAAATCTCTCTTCGTGTAACCTCTATTCTTGAGTTGTTGTTCTAAAGCATGATGTTCATGATTAAAACCTTCTTCTATAGTGTTCGGTCTGGAAATCCTTAGTAGCTGATTTTCCACGATGTTAGAAAAAATATGTCTGGGATGCACACTACTCTTATGGAGTAAGTGATTCCTCCATATTTCTTTTCTAAATATGGATGTGGTTATACCTCTTTTCTCATCTAGCCCATTGGGAAGCAGTTTATGTTCTGAATGATGATAACAGGTTGAAAGATAGTATCCAATATTATGGACGTTTTGTGGACGACATATTTATGGTGTGGCAAGGACCTAAAGAGTCCCTGTTGGAATTTATATCTTATCTCACTACCACCACTACATTCCTAAAATTTGAAACCCATATGTCCACTACTATGATTGAATTTCTAGATGTCAGATTAACCCTAGCACTCGTAGAGACTCTATCCCAGGACAGTCCAAAACAAATGGAGTAGAAAATCTATTGAAGCCAAAGAAATACATAGTCATTGAATGTATTACTCATCCAGAACCACTCCATGAAAATTTCATCAACGTTCAGAGTAAAAATTTGAAGCTGTGCCATCTACTGGGAGAAGCTCAAAACAAAAATTAGCAAAGAAAAAACTTGTGCTCTGACTCTACTACAAAAGGATTTTCTTGATGACTTAAAGGCATTCTTTAGATGTGTGCTAGTGCAGCTTTACTCACCATTATTAGGTTATGTAAGACAATACAAACATCCACACACATATTTACATATATAACAGGGATGTATATATAAATGTAGCTGTGTGTGTGTGTGTGTGCATGATATATATATATATATATATATATATATATATATATATATATATATATATATATATATATATTTCTAAATACATAGAGATAGATATACTATCAATGAGAGAGAGAGATGGTGACAGGCAAATATGTAGTACTGTACTGCACTTAAATTGTCCACGGCATTCTCCAGCTGTCTGATGTAATTAATATGTGACAGAGGTTAATAACATTACACCACACATAGACTGACAATCTGCTATTACACTACGGACTTGGGAATTTTAACTGAAATAATGCTAGGGGCTGCTGCAGGTCTGGTACATCTGTATGTGCTAGATGCTGAAGTCAGGGCTGCTGGTGTTGCCTGCTGACAACAGGCCTAAGCAGAGAACTAGAATGTTCAGGCTCAGGGTAACCTTCCAGGAGCTACATGAGCTGGAGATTGTAGTAGAATGCTACAGGGTGGACAGGGACATACTACAAGAAGTCACCGAGCTCTGCCACCCTCAACTCAGGTCCAGAGCCAACAGAGGGGAACCCATCCCAATGGAAACAAAGGTACGTGTAGCCCTTAGGATAGTAGTTACAGGTACAATCCAAAGAACAACTGGGGGCATGATGGGGGTCTCACAGGAATCTGCATCCAGGGTACTCCACCCATTCCTGGATACCATGCTACCACATGCCAACAAGCACATATTGTTTCCCTTCAACCCTGAGGTGAGGGCTAGCAATATGCAACACTTCTATTATATAGCACACTACCCTGAAGTACTAGGTGCCACAGATTGCACTCATGTGCACATCAAGCCACCACCCAGTGAGGAGGGTAGAATCTAAGTCAACCACAAGGAGTACCACTCCATCAACTTCCAAGTCAAGTGCAATGCCCAGGGGATTATCCTGAATGTGTGTGCTGACATCCCTGGCAGTTATCACGACTCCCATATCCGGCACACATCACAACTGTACCAGATGTTTGCTGGGGGGGACATCCGACATGGCCATTTACTGGGGGATGCTGGTTATGCCCTGGAACCGTGGATGATCAAACCCATCAGAAATGCACACACACCCTGGAAGAACACCATAATGAGGCACACGCATAAACTAGGAGCATCACAGACCTTGTGTTTGGGCTTCTGAATTCACAGTTTGGGTGTCTTGATATAGCTGGTAGAGCCCTGCAGTATTCTCCAGCCACATGTGCACATATGTTCACAGTATGTGCTATGCTACACAATATGATCCTGCAGAAACAGCAAAGGGAAGGGATAAACAGCCCCAAACCAGTGCCTAAGTCACCACAGCTACAGACACAGGAGGACTCAGAGGAGGAGGAACCCCCTGCTGATGTCCCTGTAGGGAGATGTACGCATGCTCAGTATGCTCTGGCTTAGGCTAAGAGACAGTGCTTAGCACATTCACTGACAACCTAGGGACCTTGGGGCTGCCACCTTACTCCTACTTACATACATATTAAAATTAATGCCAGGCAACCCACACAACCTGTACCTATCCATGTATTGGTTGTATACTGCTTGCATGAAAGGTAAGTCACCAACCTACACAGTATTGTAAGGACTAGTATGATATAGTATTGTATGTATGGATTTGCTGCATTTAGGTTCATAGGTTGGTACTAGGCTATCGGCCCTAGGGCCCATACAAACCTAGCCATAACAATTCCCTGGCTATTTCTTCCCACACTATTTACTTCCCTGGACCCCTGTCTAGCAGGGCGACTGGCATGATCCCCGAGGTGAATTTCCTTTCTCCCATCCAATTATCAAGGTTCCTTTTGAAGAGTGCCAAAGAGGCACTCTGCTTGACATGTATGGGCAGTCTATTCCAGAGTTTGGGGAGTCTCTGGGTCAGAAACCTATCCCTCCAGCATGTTTTGTTTATTGTGATGACAAGGTTTAGATCCCTGGAGCGTGTGGCTCCGAGGGATTGGGATTTTTTATGTAGCATGTCCAACCGCTCTGGGTTTGACATGGCCTTGTATGTTAAGCAGAGATCGTCTCGGTGTAGATGATATGCGACAGAGTATAGCTGGAGTTTTTTAGGTGGTCAGCATAGGACATCTGCTTTAGGCCTGTGATTCTTTTAGTGAGGTATGTGGTTATTGAAGGTGAGACCACTGTCCACCTGTGTCCCTAAGTCTCTTATCACATTTTCAGTGTTTAGTGTACTGCCACCTATGTGGTAATTCACGGGACCCATGGCTCTGGCACCAAGCATCTGTTTCTGTAAGGCCCTTTTGTAGAGTATCCACATCATTTTGGGATTCAATAATGGCTCTCAGTTTGCAGTCATCTGTGAACTTTGTTAGCCAGAGTCCCTTAGTGTTGGCCTGTACTTCAGAGAAGTAGATGCCAAACAAGAGACATCCCAAGACTGAACCCTGAGGTACTCCACTTGTCACTTGTCCATTTATGCAAATAAATATAGTGGGCTATTTGTACAGAAGTGACATCCACATGGCACTACAGATACCCAGTACACTTCATGTGTCCTTTAATACTTACTAAGCCTCATCTCATGCATGGAATATTCACTACATCAGTCAAGGGAGATGTTCCACAGTGAGGTTACATGATATCTGGACTACTGTGTATCCCAGCAGAGCATGTGATGTTGTTCCCTCACCCCCAACACAGCAGTGTCCCCATATAACTGCTTTAACAGTAACTCATCAATGGTATGTTAGCAGTCCAGGCAGTAACACAGAAACTGATCATACATTGTATGTGTCACTTAACGTAGGAATAAGAAAATACATATGTATGCTGTTAATTGTGTGATGAATGACCCCTCTCTGTCTGGCATTTTGTGTGTCTCAGTGGACCAGGGGAGTTAGCATGGATGATGGTGTCAGTGTCTGTACTGTACGCTTGCTGGATTGTTCTACCTGCCTCATTTGCATGAGATACACCTACGTATGAGGTGATTTGCTCGCCACGGAATTTTCTGTGTTTACGCATGCATACGGATTGCTCAGCAGCGCTTACTGAATCTTAAAATGTTCATGTCCATGTAAGCATTGAGGCATGATGCCTACATGAAAAAAAAAAGTGTAGGCTTTATTAAATTCTCCCCATAATCATTAAATGTATACTCATCCAGAAAGACTGCAAGAAAACTTCACTAAGGTTCAGAGTAAAAATGTGAAACGGTGCCATCTACTAGAAGTTCAAAAAAAATTAGCAAGGAGGAAACTTGTGCTCTGACTGTACTACAAAAGGATTTTCTTGATGACTTAAAGGCATTCTTTATATTTGAATTTCACTGTAAATAAGCATGCAGAATCTCACAAACTTAGAAGACCAAATGGCACAAATACTAATATTAGAAATGCAGCAGTAGAATCCAGAAAGGGGCTACAAAGTTTTAGACTATGAAAAGAAACTTGCTATCCTATAATTAAGAACTGAGTGTTCTGAAAATAGAGAGAGACGTAGCAGCCAACTAAAGTAAAAGACAGCAGGTGAAAAAGAGAAGAAAGTTGTATATAGATTTCCTCCACAGAAGATATATGGGAAGTGCACAACTGAGAATGCTGCTGACCTAAGGTACTCCGAGTCCAAGCAAGAGAAGGAAAATGAGTTGTATTGATTAAGTATAAATGCCATCATGCTGAGAGGAGGGCTGGAGGAAAAGCGAGTTGTTTCCAGACCCAAGCCGAATGAGAAGGGTGGTGCCTATTCCAATGGAGGTCAACTGTGTTGCTGTCCAGATAACCCAATGGGCTCACAGCAGACTGGTCAGATCACAACTCACAACATCCCTAAAGAATCTAACCCTTACAGAACATCATGAGATGACAATTAACCTGACATCTGACAAGACAAAAAGGGGCAATCAGCTGAATATTTCAAAGCAAAATGGTAAACTCTCTTTTGTGTAAAACGGGAACAGTTACAGAAGTTAAAGAAGAGTACATACCATTTATTTATTTTTATTTAATTATTTATTTAACATTTGTTTACTGGGAAAGTCCGACTTGGAACAAGCCAATTTTCAGCAGAGGCCTGAGGAGAAACTCTCCAGATGCATGTCTTTATAATCACATGAGACTGTTTATAGACTGAGTGGACTAAAATGTTATTCCTGTTCTTAGTTTGGATATTTTACTAGAAACCATCTCAGGTTGGAGGGTGGCACAGTGGTGTAGTGGTTAGCATTGTTGCCTAACATGCAAACTCCACACAGAGGGCACCCCAGCCAAGAATAGAACTGTGATGAGACAGCGCTGACCACTGCACCACCACCACGGCTGCACAATTGTGCCGACTGTTGACCGGCTATAGCCTAATGCCTTTCCAATGGCAGGTGGTGCATCACCTTTCTCACATCTCTTTATTATGTCCACTTTATTTTCCAGGGTGATCGCTTTCCTTTTATTTGGCACATCACCATCACGTGCATTTGATTTAAGTTTAGGAGGCATAGGTCATGACATCATCAATGCGGACGTTCACAAAAGTGTCTGGCTGCAGTACAGTACAGTACTAAAGTGGAGCTCCACAAGATACACATACAGTACAGTACTGTACTGGAGTCTGCAGCCAGACATTTCTTAGGTCTGATTGATCAGTACTACCTCTGTCTACATCTAATTAACATTTCAATTCAGCTGATTCAGAGCAGTATTTTACAGACATTCCCTTGTTTTATATAAATAATAGTACATAAAAATGCAATACAGAGCAGTACAGTACAGTAGAACATTCCAAAAATAAAAAAAAATATGTTAAACTTACCTCTTTCTAAGCTTCACTTCACATTTCTGTACTAAAGGTATCACCCACAAATATTTTCCACTCTTCCCTGAACTTCCAGACCTCTGCCAGACTTCCTGCTGTCACCTAGACCCTAGTGAGCCGCAATGTCATTTGCCCATTCTACTGTACAGTACAGCAACTGCTTCAGTACTGTGTACTGTACAAGCCAGCAGTCTTGACCAATCAGATTGCCAACACAGCACTCTCCTAACCAATCGGATCTCTTGTTCTCTGAGAAGGTGGAAGTAACTGCTCTAACAAGATGTGCGAACAGCTTTGTGAACAGGAAAAATAGGGAGAAGGAATGTAGAACAGAATTCTTCATTTTAAGGTAAGCTTTGGGCAACTTTACAGATTTTTATTTCCATGTTATTTCTAACATTGCGGTAGTCCATTCATATCTATGGGTTGTCCCCATGTCGGATGTCCATTACCTGGGGACTGTCTGTACTGCAATATGGAGTGTGTGAATATTTTAACAGCGTGGTAGTCAGAAACCATTACATATTGTTGTTTACTATGGTATAAAATTGCGTAGCCTGCAGAGTTAAAATCATGAACCTGGCTTCTCACCACGAGGGTCATTTATTTATTTCGTTAATTTGCTTACCTGGTTAGTAAACTGATCACAATAGATCATTTGCAGGCACAGCCAGAATTATGTATGAGAACCCAGTCAGGTCAGTGGCAGCTGATGACTTCAAAGCAAGGGAGAGGGGATACAGGAATCAATTGAATGGGTGAGATTCTAATCACAATAGGTCAATGACCATTACCTGGGATCAAACAACAGATGGGGTCATTCACTTTTATCTACAAACTGCCTTGGTACATGCCTGCTCACTATAGCCATGTTACTGAATATATACATCTCAGATATCTATCTCCAGTCAACAAGGTCATCCTTAAGTGACACTGAGCCCTTGTACAAATTACTCCATGGGGCTCCTGTTGCACAATAGTCCCCCTGCACCTCCCCACTGCCTCTTTATTATCCCCCCTCCATTCTGACTCCAGAATATCCAGACAGATTACTTTTTTCTTGCTTTTTTACCCTTTGTCATATGTTTTAGCTCCTCTTCATGCTTTTAAATGGAACTTAACAGGCCAGTACTCCACTATAATAAATTTGGAGGAAGTGACTGAATGAAGCTGGGGAAGTCTCTGAGGTACATCTTACAGCTTTTCTTTTTGCAAGGTTTTTTTCTAAAAATGTTTTAGACAAAACACACACACACACACACACACACACACACACACACACACACACACACACACACACACACAAGAGAGGAAATAAATTCAGTCCATTTTTTTTCATTAAAGGAAAATAATTTGTGTTTAAAGCTTAATGTTCAAAGCCAACAAAAAGTAATTCCCCAGTAAACCGAGAAAACAAATTCTTACAAGGAAACACAAATCTTATCTGGAAATAGTGCCTGCCTTCACCACACATATATGAAAATTCCCCATACTCATCAGTTACAAGCACTTTCAGGGACAGCTACTCCTTTATATACTTAGAAATGTGCTATACACACAATCATCAGTTACAGCCACTTGTATGACTATGGCTGTGTCTGTAAACCTCCAGACCTCAGACATTTGATTGCAATTGAATGAATAAATAAATACATGAGTAACTGCAAAACAGGAATTTATCTTCTCAAGTGACTACTGACAGAATACAGTACTCAACCCATTTCTGCCAAACACTTTTCAGCATATTAGCTCAAGAATCTCAGAAAAATCTAAAAAATAATGAAAGACAGAGGAACAAAATTAGGAACAGATATTGCCTGTATATACTTAGAAAGTTGTTAGAATATCAGGCTTTCTTTGTGTTAGAATGCTTTTTCTGAAGGTCATCAAGTCTGAAACTAAATCCGCAGTGGTGGTGCTGTGGTAGCGTTGTCGCCTCACAGTCAGATGCTGTCCGGTTCGATTCTCAGCTAGAGTGAGTTCTTCATGGAGACAAGCATGAATGGGCTGGTAACTCGGCACGTAAAAATCAACTACCAATCATTAGTGGACCGGAGTTCCGCTGTGGCGACCCCTAACTGGGAAAAGCTGAAAGACACAACATCAAGTCTGAAACTCAAATACCTGTCATTATTTAACAATTGCAATCTTTGGTGATTTGCCAGAGCACCACAACTTTTACAAGAAAACAGACCAAAATATTGGGCAAAATCAGACACAGCTGAGACTTCTATACCCCTTGTACCTGTCAATGTCTTTGCTCAAGAATTCTGAATAAAGCCAACAATATTGTAGGGACAAAGGCTCAAAATTAAAGGCAATGTTTAAATATAGTCATCATCATTCAATTAAAAAGTTAACAGAGCAAGAGTTTTTCTTTAACATGTATTTCCTGAGCAATTGTAAATATGAAGCTCTAATATCTGGCTTTATTTACTGACCATAATTCTTAGGGATTTACCAGAAATTCAAACATTTTTGAGGTAGAGAGCAAAATAATGCAGCAAAATTAGTGACGGTTGGGAGATAATCCCCCAGCAGCTACCACAAATAAAAAAAAAAAAAATAGCAAGAAAAACCCTGCCAAGCTAGAGTTTTCACTATGTGATACCTTAAATCTCCTGCAGGAGAGGTCCGTGAGATATATGCCAATGTCTCTTAAGGACATCAAATCTTTTAGCTGCATGGCTTCTGAATGTCCATGACATCTTTACTTTTTAAGTCTATATGGTTACATTCAGGCCAATAAAGCCAAACCGCAATGGCCTGAATGTAATCATAAGCAGGCATAACCATACTCATTATGGCTACTTTCAGATCATTCAGGTTTGATTTTTCCCACAAGTACTCACACCATGTTCTCCAAAACTGAGTTGCTCCTCAGTGGTGCTTATGGGGATCTGCCAAAAATAATAGGAACATATAAATGTGGGGCTTGCGCACAGTGTCCCTACATAATTAATAGTGAACATGGATATATTGGAAATAATGATAAATATATACAAGCTAAGAGTTTTACTAATTGTAACAGGAAAGGTTTAGTATATTTAGTGCTCTGTAAGAAATGCAATGCTTTTTACATAGGGAAAACTGAGCGCATGCTTAAAAAGAGGATTTATGAACACGTCAATGATATCAGAAAAGAAGATAAGATGAACAACCTGTATAAACATGCTTTAAAAATGTAAACAGGCTTTCTTTCTTTTTTTTTTTTTTTTTGTGTTAGAAAAGATTCCAATGGATCCAAGGGGGTAGGACCCTGAGAGACAAAAACTAAATACAGGGAGAACTGCTGGCAACTTGTTTTGGAAATGAAAAGATCCCCAGGTTTGAATGAGTATGTCTTCCTGGCCCCTGTATTAAAACTTAGATCAGCTAGGTTATTAATTCATTTTGGTTTATCCCTTGAAAGGCTTGTCTGATGATTTTGAATTTGCTTTTGTATTAGTGGTGTTATTTCCAATCTGAGCCACTAGAGGGTAGCGTGTCACCATTTTTTTTAACTCTTTAAATACCTTTTTAATAATGTAGTTTTTACATAGAATTGTGTATAGGACATGAGTATTTTATTTTTCCCAGTGTTTTCATTATTTTGAAAAAAAAAATCAGTCATTCACGTTTTACAGTACTTGCACATTTCTTAACTTATTTTTAAAGATTTTAAAGTATAGTAAAAGGAAAGTATCTTTATGAGTTAATTCAGATCTGCATTTATTGTTTATTATTTTATGCAGTTGTTTGCTGCCTTCAGTTTGGAACTATGAATATTGTTCAGTATATAGTAAGAACGGACTTAACAGAGTACAATGTATATAATAGTGGTAGTTGTTTTATGTAATTTATCTAATTTTTGTAGGCACACTTTTTGCAAGGCATATTTATATAAAGTTCAGATGCTCCTTTAATATGATTAATTACTTAATGGGTAGTCAGCAGGATGCAATGTTAGAGTATAAATTGACAGGCTATGGGATGTGTTATTATCTGAAGAAAACGTGGTGATTCAGTTAATGTGTTTATGTTTTCACTTAATCAAGTAGTTCCATTTTTACTCCTGAGCATCATTCATGAGTGGATTGTTTAAGTATACCTCTACAATGCTGTTTTGGGTGATCTGTGTTACTACGAGCTTGTTGAGCTTTGGAGATTGTTGGCACTATTTTTTGCTTTCTATTTCAGAAATAAGCTGCCTTAACTGCCCGGATGACATGTAATTACTTTCTTAGCCACTATCATAACTAATGTCAGAAAGGTAGCTGATAGCTTGAAAACTGTTACTTCCATGTCAGTTAAATATCAAAGTCTCATTTATTATGAAACTTTAAATTAATAGTTTTGCTATCACTGTTATAACAACTAATATTGTACTCGTACAACCATTAATAACACTGATGCTTCCAACATTAATGAAACAGAAATCAGCAAATCATGTCTTTTCATATTTTTTTCTGTAATTTAATATTTCCCTGGCTAATCTGAGTTTGAAATTAATAGCCTAGCTTAGGAAAGTTGTGAAATACAGTTCTGATTTCAGCTTAGGTAGGACTAACTTAACTAAGAATATGCTATTTGTAGCCCCTGAGTCCATTCACTCTGCAAACAGCATCATTAGCTTCTACTTTGCAGCGTTGCATTTTAACTTATGCCAACAGTTGATAGAAAAGATATGAACTGAATATTTTCTGGACGTGTAGAGAAGCAGAGGTAGCACAGTGGCACAACAGATAGTATTGTCACGTCCTAGCAAGAGGTTCCCTAGTTTGATTCTTGGCTGGGGTGCTTTCTGTGCAGCGTCTGCATGCCCTCCCTGTGCCCAAGTGGATTTCCTCTGTGCTCCAGTTTTCTCCTACATTCCAAAGATGTGATTTGGGCACTCTAAACTGTCCATAGGTGTGAGTGTGTGTGCGCAACTGTGTGGTGTGGAAGAACTACTGCAGCAGGACTAGCCATCCAGCCATGTTAACCTTGGCTCTAGATGATTTTCACTGTTGAAGTGTAAAATTTTCCTTTGAATGAAACCATGTAAATGTTCACTTTAAACCAAAGCCCAGTATTAACATTTGAGGTCCCCTTCTGTTTGGAGTTAGTAGAGCTATGCTGTTGCACTAAACTAATGTCCCCACCCCAACACCACAGCCACAATCAAACTCTGCCAGTCATCTCCTCTCACTTTAGCATCACTACTGTCTCCCAGTTATGCTTTCTCCATTATGTCTCCTCTTACTTTATTACATCCTGTAGCTCCATATTCCCAGTCCCCATGCAAACAAATCTTCGTAGGTTAGGTATGCCTCACAATCATGCTTCTGTATCATATAGTAGATCATCTGACTTGTAGTTGCACTTTTAATTTTCTGAACCCCACTAATGTAATCCCATGGAGGTCTGATAGAGTCATCATTATTCTCATCTAAACCCAGGACCGATCCCTGTGGGACTCCACTTGTGACTGGTTGGCAGTCTGACTTGGAGTCTGCTACTTTCACAATGTGTGTTCTGTCTGTGAGCCAGTTTGCAACGCACCTAATGATATAGGGGGTGATGCCTAATTTGGTGAGTTTATCAATAATTCCTGAGTGAGGAATGGTATCAAAGGCCTTGGCCAGATCAAGGTAAGCTGCATGCACTGCCTTACCTTCATCCAGAGCCCTGGTAACTGAGTCAAAGAAGTCAACCAGGTTGAGCAAGTATGCTCTCCCTTTCACAAAGCCTAATTGCGTGGGGTCTAGAGTTTGGAGATTTCCTGTATCTTTGTTAATCAGGTCCATGATGATGCGCTCCATAGCTTTACATATCAGACTCATCAGGCTAATTGGGCAATAATTCCCAGGGTCTGTAGTTGCTCCCTCTTTACGGAGAGGGATGTCTGTAGCAGTGCACCATTCAGTAAGGACAAAGCATGAGGTGAGGCTGTGACTGAACAGGGCACACAGATGTGGTGCCAGTTCACTTTGTAGTTCATGTAGAACACAGCCAGGGATATTATCGGGTCCCATGGAAGCTATATTCTTGGCCTTGGTCAATGCAGCTTTAACCTGTGCTGCAGTAATCCTGGGTGCCTGGCATTCTTCCAGTATTGTGATTGGTCCTTTGGGGAGAGAGGGGTAAAGTCGGCACTGAATCTGTTGGCCAGTATGTTGGCAATAACTGTTGGCTGAGTATAGGAGGTACCATTGTGCAGTATCTCAGAGCAAATCTGGGTATTGTCGTGGAGGTTCTTGATATAGCTATAGAAGGCTTTGTGATTGCTTTTAGTGTTGCCGCAATTCTTCCTTCATAGATGGCTTTAGAGGATTTGATGAGGGATCTCAACTTTTTGCTGAGGCTAATAAAGGAGTTTTTCTAGTCTTGAGGCTTCACCTTTTTCTGCAACAGTTTCTTCCTTCTGTTGTAGAGTTTATTACTGGCAGGGCACCACCAGATTTGTAATGCATATGGAAGGTAAGTAACGGTTTAATAAACTGACATATATCATTCTGTTCCTCATACACATGAATATTAAGTATATGCAATGAATTTACCATACACACCACACTGAGAATATGAGCAAACTGCATCTGGAGTGCATGAACATCAAAAATCTCAAAAAATTCTGAACACTTGTGAGTCTAAAGAGGAATTACTTTGCTAACAAATACTCTACAAACTGTGGTCTGAATTGCAAAACTAACTATACACTGTATTATAAAATAATTTGTGAATTCCAAAACAAACTATAGACTAAATTATAAAAGAGTTTGCGCTCAACACAAACCTCTTTCCTAAGCTTGTGAAGGTCTTTCTGGCAGAAATTATTCTGAAAGAATACTTGTGTGGTTTCACACTTAAAATATGAAAACAAGAATTGCACAAGACTTCATGAGCAGTACACCTTTTACACTCACTTCCAAAAGAATTGGAAGGGTCACTCTTCCGACTACAGGACAAAGGAACCAGCTCCCTGGTGTAGAAGAATAGAGCCCTGACTATGGCCCAGGTTCTATAAATTTGATTAGCTGCTCGGGTGCCTGCTGAGGCTGGTATGGGGAAGGACAGGAGTGACACTGCTTTGCCGGATCACCTCTCCTCAGTGAGAGGTTATGGGAGCAAATGCTCGGGGTGCACATTCCTGTCAGTAAATCTTCAGTGGAGACCAGAAACCCCACAGCAGCACTGGTTTCAAGGGGTGCAGGGCTTTCCCGAGGGGGTACATCACTTGCAGAAATTAGTGCCATGTCTCTGCTGATGCTCACTGAACACATTCTGAACCTTTGGTATGTTACTGAGCATGAGCAGTTGTGTCAGGGCCTCAAAAAGAAAATAAAAAAAAATTAACTACCTCTGATGGTTGCTTAAATGGCATCTTCTCTTGGACAGCTCTCATCCTAGTGTATATTATAGGGAATGAATGGGTCAGCTGACCTAGAGATAATATACCAAGTACATCAAAAACTAAGCACATGAGATTTGGCAGACATAAATTGAAAGGTGATTATTTAGTACAGCGCACACTGATTGAAACTGTAGATTTATTTAAGGACCTAGGAATATTGGTAGATTTAACTTTGACTTTTTCTAATCATATCAACCAATTGGTTAATGAAAGTTATAGAAGTAAGTAGTAAAATGATTTATAATGTCTGAGAACTCAGAAATGATGAAGTCATTGTTTGTTGGTTACATTAGACCCAAACTTGAATATGGAATAACAATATGGAAACCTTATAAGGAAACAAGCATGAGTACACTGGAAGGAGTACAGTGGAAATATACAAAGGGCATCCGTAAATGTGAAAATTTAAGTTATTATGAAAGACTAAAATATCTGAACTTGAACAGTATCTCATATAGATATTTTAGAGGAGACCTTATTCAGGTATATAGGACATTCAGAGACAATTATCTCTGGGAATGTTTGGGGTTATCAAAAAGTAGCAGACAATCATCATACAACCTATGTAGAGGATTCCTTAGGAATGAGAAGTGTACTAACTGGTTCTCTGTGAGAGTAGCTGATTCATGGAAAATACTACTAAACTACATTAAAACAAGTACTAGTTTAGATATTTTTAAGAAAAGGCTGGACACTTATTTCGGGAACAACTGTTTTGGTATATTGGCAGGTTAGAAGGGTGTTATTGCCAAAGCTAGAAATATTTGTATGCATGTATGTATGTATATATGTAAGAGAGGCTTTGATAGCTGATAATCAGCAGGAGCAAAAGAAAAACAAAACAGGAAAACTGTAACTTGTTAGAACCTGCTTATAATGTCATAGGCTCATAGGTTCATAAGTGTGTGCTAGGTTAACAACTTCTAGGGTGTTTGTAAGCCTAGCCATGAATCCCAAACCTCCGACAAGTTCTGGTACCTTGGATAAGTGTAAGAAGAGGCTTCGGAGATGAAACATTTACAAGTAGAAGGCTGTCAGGCATCCTCCACTACAGGACTCCCCCAGGTTTTACCCTACTTTGCAAACAACAATGTAAAATTGTACTGCAAACACTTGAGGACTACACTCCAGCCACCTGCAAAGATCAAAACAACAAAGAAATGTTTGGTAGGCTACAGACATGCTGCCTGGACATGGGTTGTCAGCCAAATGCCCATTATTGGCTACATCTACTACTTCTAAATATAGATTAATCATATATTTCCAAAACATAAGTGTAACCCTATCTCAGCTACTGCTAAGTGTTGTCTGTCCCCTGTGTGTTTCTTAATCAGCCATCATTCCCTTTGCTCTGCACCTTGAGAAACACACATTTATAGCTATATAAATGAAATATTATACATCCCTTGTGGTAATGGAGGTATCCTGAAAAATCAAGTAACGTTGCTTTCTGGTACTGTCCACCTTGTTATCCAGTGAACCTAAAGTGCCCACACCCCATCATATCATACTTGCCAACTCTATCCTATTATGATTAGTTTAAAATGATGCCTCTAGGATACTTCCTTCCTTCGTTGATCAGGGGCATTTTTCTACAATAAGTCATTTTGAGGGTTCTGGCCCATGGTTCCCTCAAGCAGACTGTACAGCTCAACACCACACCTGCATAATCTTCTCTCCTGGTTTTCTAAGACTGCATTAAACCTTTAAGAAACTTGATATAAAATTCTACTTGAGTTGTTGTTTTTGCTTATGCACCATACAGATGTCCTTCGTGGTTCACTGTTGCAGTCATCACTGTAGGGTTCTTCCTGCCTGCAGCAGCCCCCGATCGGCCAGAATCCCAAAGTCTGGATCGGGCACCAGCTGAGGTCGCATTTATCTTGACGTCAATGCGCCAGAAGGTATAAAGACCTCAGCTGACGCCATTTCCCCAGTCTTTCTTGCCGCACAGTGCAGTTCACTGATGCCGGTCGGCCTGTCCCTGTTTGTTTTGGATCTAATCCCAGAATTTTCATTTTTTGCAGATAAGTACCCCATTGGAGAGGTCTTTTTCTTGCTCCACTCAGATGTCAGAAAAAGTTAATAATTGTATTTCTTGTGGGAAGCAAATACCTTATAGGGATTTTCACTCTTACTGTATTCCCTGCCTGGGTCCTGACCACGACGTTGCTAATTGTGTGTTTTGTGCTAGATTTAATCAGCATACTATTAGGAGTAGATATAACTTTGTCTTTTACTATTTTGGAAAAAGGTTTAATTATAACATGTCTTCAGATTCTTTTCCGGCTTCTGGGGTGTGTAAGAGGTGCAGGGATGCAGACAGGCCTACGAGGTCCACAGCAAAGGATGTTACTCAGTTATTGCCAGTTGCTGGTTCAACGGTCGTCAGTGAGGCGCCTTTGCAGCCCCTGTCGTCTGCCTCTTTTGAACCAATTGCCTGTACCAACTCCGGTGTGGAGCTGGTGGGGTCTTCAGAATTGCCAGGGACTGGACCTTTGGATACTGCTCCCTCAGTTGGGTCTGGAGCTGGTAGGCAGGTACCGGCTTCTGAGGGAGTTCTCAGGCCTTCACAGCTTCCTGTTAATGTGGATTCAGGTTTACATGCTAAGTCAAAGTCTAAGGCTCCAGCTGAAGTGAAGTGGCTAGCACAGGCACCTTTTGATCAGGGTCCTAGGCCTCAGAGGCAGATGCTTAGGATGGCTGAAGATCTCTTAACTATGATCAGGGGTTCTCATCCCCCTCCTGACAAGAAGCCTAGATTACAGTCCGATTATGATTCTTCAGACCAAATTTCTGTTTCTTCTGCTTCTTCCCTTGAGCAGGATTATGCTTTTCCTCTTTATGAGGATTCTGATGCTGAAGATTCCTTTCCTTCCACCTCTCCTCCTGAGGATTATTCTTTTGGTGAAACGTTGCATGATATGAGGGTGCATTTTCACTGGGAAGGGCAGGACTTCTCTGAATCCAAGAAAAGGCTTAGAGATTTTCTTCTTCTCCCACAGCATAAGCCTCTGGCTATTCCCCCTGTATTGGACATTGTTGATGACGTTTTTTCAGAAGCTTCTCTCTCTCCTGATTCTTTTTCCCCTACTCTGGCCAAACCGGATAGGTATTATAGGGTTCCAGATTCTCATAAATTTCTTTTTAAAAATATTTTGCCTGATCCGGAAACAATTTCTCAGGGTCCTAAGGGTGTTAAAGTGGCCTCTGCTAAAAATCCTATTCCCTTTGACCGAGAGTCCAGGGCTTTGGAGAGATGGGGTAAAAAGGTTTATACTTCTGCTACATTGCCTATTAGGGCTTTGAACTGTCAATTTCATATGCTGAAGTATCAGCAATACCTTTTGTCTGTATTTCAACCAAAGATGTCGGCTGTGTCTATTGGTATGGATAATCAGGAGTTACAGGATTTATTGCATGCTATTGAACAAGTGGGTAAACATACCCTGCATTGTGGTTTTGATTCTTTGGAAGCTTCTTGTAGGGCTGCAACAACTGGCGCTGTTATTAAAAGGCATGCTTGGTTAAGAGATCAAAGCTTGCCGGATCAGATTAAAGTCAAACTTTTGGATGCCCCTTTGCAGCACGATGTTCTGTTTGGGTCCAAAGCTGAAGAGGTATTGAAGAAAATGGAAGACAAAGCCAAATCTATGCAGACGGTTAAGGATTTTCTACAAGTGCAACCTCCTAGATTTAGCAGACACTGGCCAACTAAACCTTGGTCCTTTCCGGGCTTGGACAGGTCTCAGAGAGGCAGATTCAGGCGTTCCAGAGGTAGGGGACAGTCACAGTCCCATTTTAGGAATAGGCAGTGGAGTGCCCCCTCTTCCCAAGGGAGGTGAAGATAAGTCTCAACCCTACCAAAAACAGTCTTTATGACTCTCCCTTTCTGGTTCCAGGGGCTCCTTTCCTGGAAGCTCCCTTGGGGGGGAAGGATTTCTCTTTTTTATCAAAACTGGAGCCACATAACCCGGTACAAATGGGTTCTGGACATAGTCTCAAGAGGTTACAGATTTTATTTCCACACTATGCCAAAACTGAACGGTTGGCCAGACCTGCCAAATCATCAGTGGGCAGAGGCACAATGGCAGGTTCAGTCCCACCTGGCTATGAGGGCCATATAATTGGTACCAAATTTAGAAATAAAGCAAGGTTTTTATTCCAGACTTTTCCTGGTTCCCAGGAAGGAAAATTCGTGGGACCAATCCTGGACCTCTCTGTACTAAACACCTTCCTAGATATACCAACATTCAAGATGCTCACTCTGCAGCAGCTGCTGCCTATGTTGGGCAAGAATGCTTGGATGGTGGCTTTGGACTTAAAAGACACTTACCTGTATATTCCTATAAGGCAAGAGTGCAGAAGGTATCTGCATTTCAAAGTGGGCTCGAAACATTACCAGTTCTCTGTGCTGCCCTTTGGCTTATCTACTATGCCCAGGGTCTTTACGAAGTGCCTGGCACCAGTAATGGCGTTTTGCAGACAGACAGGGATTTAAATTTACCCTTATCTGGACGACTGTCTTCTTCAAACAGACGACAAAGACACTCTACTTCAGCATCTAGCTTTTGTGCAGCATCTTCTTCTGTGCCTCGGTTTCACAGTGAATCTAAAGAAATCAAATCTGGTACCCACACAACAGATTACTTTCCTGGGTGCTCTTCTGAGTACTTCAACCCAGATGGCTTCCTTGACACCAGACAAAAAAGTTGAACTGGCTTCTTTTTTCCGACACCTGGCTTCAATGAAACAGCTGACTGCAAGAAAAATTCTGCAAGCTTTGGGTTACATGGCCTCCTGCATTCTGCTAATACCATATGCAAGACTGCATATGAGGAAACTGCAGTGGTACCTCAAGAGTGTCTGGTCTCAGCATTACCACAGTTTGGAAACAGTGGTCACGATTTTGCCTTGTCTCCAGCGAGAGTTTCTTTGGTGGGCCGAAGCCTGTCTACAGAACAAGGGGTAGCCTTTTTCATCCTCTGCTGACTGACCAAGTTCTGACAACGGATGCTTCAGATTATGCTTGGGGAGCCCACATGCACGGGAGATGTCTTCAGGGTGTTTGGAAGAAGGAACAAAAGCACCTACACATAAATTTGAAGGAGATGTTAGCTGTACAGAATGCCCCGATAGCTTCAGGGACCTTCTTCTACCAGGACAATTGTTGATATGGACAGACAACACTACAGTGATGTGGTACATCATCAAGCAGGGGAGGGTCTCACTCTTACCCCCTGTGCAGATTAGCCATGAATCTCTGGTACACTGCTCTGATCTGCAGTGTCAACTTACAGGTGCAATTCCTGCCAGGGAAAGACAACACTCTGGCAGACGCCTTGAGCAGATGCATTTCAGATCCACATGAATGGATGTTGGATGTTTGGATATTCAGGATGATTATAAAGGCTTGAGGATGTCCAGACATAGATCTCTTTGCATCCCCTCAGAATCATCAACTTCCAACATTCTGCACAAGGACCTACCACAAACTAGCATGGAAAGTGGATGCCCTCTCATTCAGTTGGAAACACCTCTCAGTATATGCTTTTCCTCCCTTTCCTCTTCTGCCTTGGGTACTTCTGAAGATAAAACAGGACAGACTGCACATGATTCTACTGGCTCCCAATTGGCCTCGGCAATTCTGGTATTTCACTCTGATGACCTTGGTTCAGGAGCCTCCCTGGATTCTGCCTCAAATCCCTCATCTACTGTCTCAACGGGATGGCCGGATACTGCACAGTCATGTCAAGACTCTGCATCTAGCTGCCTGGCAGATCCAGGGTCTGTAAACACCTCTGCCCTTTCCAAACAGGTATTGGATGTAATCCTTGAAGCTAGACGGCCCAGCACTAGAAAATCTTACGTGGGAAAATGGAAAAGATTTTGCTCCTGGAGTCAAGTCCAGGGTAGTGATTCATCTGTTCCGAACATTCCTCTGATTTTACAGTATCTGACAGAGTTATTACATACGGGCTTATCTTTTTCGTCTATTAAGCTTCATGCTTCTGTTATTTCTGCACATTATGATATGGATCCTCCAATTTTTTTTCATCCATTACTTAAACAATTTCTTACAGGGGCTAAGAATATTCGGCCCACTATAAGGGCTCCTGTTCCCACTTGGGATCTTAACTATGTTTTGAAGAAATAAACTTTGTCTCCTTTTGAACTTGCAGCTTCCACAGATTTAAAATTTTTGTCTTGGAAAACTGCTTTTCTTTTAGCTATTACCTCTGCTAGAAGAATTTCGGAATTGCAAGCACTCATGGATGTGGAACCCTTCCTTATTTTTCATCAGGACAGGGTATCTCTACGGACTAATCCCACATTTATGCCCAAAGTGGTTTCAGCAGTGGCCTTGAATCAGTCTATTCATTTGCCTACCTTTTATCCTAATCCTCAAAGTGAGGAAGAAAGTCTTTTGCACTCTCTAAACATGCACAGACAGCTTCGTCTATACCTGGACAGGACCAAGATATTCCGGAAATCTGATCAGTTGTTTGTCGCTTATGCTCCTACTGTTCAGGGGAAAGCAATCACTAGGCAAACTATTTCCAAATGGATTGCCCATTGCATCAAGTTCTGTTACTCTTATCATGGCAATCCGGTTCCTGTTAATGTTAAGACTCATTCTACCCGGGCTACTGCTACTTCAGCAGCTTTTCTTTGTGGGGTTCCTACCAAGGATATTTTGGAAGCTGCTACTTGGAGTTCTGTACATACTTTTTCTAAGCATTACAACCTCCCTCTCTATTCTAAATCCAGGGCAGGTTTTGCTTCTGCGGTTTTGCAGGGTTTTGTGACCGCTCCCTCTGTTTCTCCTCCAGCCACCCTTTCTTAGCTTTGGGATTCAACCCTACAGTGATGACTGCAACAGTGAACCACGAAGGACATAGTACAGTTGTGTACTCTTACCATACATGTAGATGTTCGAGTGTGTTCACTGTTGCAGTCTGGGTTACCCTCCCTCCTATCCCCTCTTTTGTTTGTTCCTTGAGTATTGTCTGTTATGAGGTATTTTGGCTGCTGAGGTTTTGGGCATGGTTTCCTTGTTAGCCTTTTCTTTCTGGGCACCTGACTTCTGGGGCAAGATAAACTGGGGAAATGGCATCAGCTGAGGTCTTTATACCTTCCGGCGCATTGATGTCAGGATAAATGCGACCTCAGCTGGTGCCCGATCCAGACTTCGGGATTCTGGCCGATCGGGGGCTGCTGCTGGCAGGAAGAACTCTACAGTGATGACTGCAACAGTGAGCAGACTCGAACATCTACATTTATGGTAAGAGTACACAACTGTCCTGTCCTTCTTTTCGTTTTTGTAGGTCACTCAGAACTTTGACTCTAATAGTCTTCCTTGAAAACCAAAGCACTATTGAGGTACAATAGCTTTGACATGTTTTACATGGAAGTAAATTGTTTAAAATCTGTTATATTATTTCAAAATGTTGTACTCTTTAGATTGTTTCATCTTGCTGCTGTAAGTTGGCCTGCTTAGACTACCACATCATGGGAAGTCTCCTTTCCAGCACACAGCATTACATACTGCTCAGGCACTTCTAGTGCATATTTGTTGACATTCAGGCACATGCAGTACATTAACAGTGCATAGTATGGAACTATGCTATTTCTGTTCTTCAGTGCCTGTATTCTCAAGGTAGGAATTGTAAACTGCAATCTGTGTGATGATTAATGCTTCTATCCTCTTCTGTTATGTTAGTTCAGAGGTATACTGTTTAATGGTTTTGGCAAAGATGACATCTCAGCAGATGAGATTCAGTTGGTTGTTCAAATATTTTGGAATTTGGCCTGATTTCTACCCCTATTTTGATGCAATAAAAATATAAAAAAAATAGTTCATCTTTCAAATATAATCAGCTCCTATTTCAATGTTGTACAATATGTCAGTAAATATAATTTATCTACATATTCATGCAGACAGTTCAGATAAAACAAGAAATGCAAATAGCTAAAATTAAGAAATTCAATGGGGTGGAAGGAATTCTATAGGATTTAAACTTGGAGACATGGGAACAAATACAGAGCCTGCCAGATGAGGAAAGGACGGGAAGGAATAGTGGGTCTAATGGACGAAAAGTACTGCTCAGCGCTAAAAGGGAGATCCTGTGGTTACAGACATGTCAGCTGCTATCCATACATAAGGACTTCAAGAAGCGAGCTGTTACAGGATTAAAGTAGCTCATTCGGGCATGTGGGTACATGGATCTACTTTACATAACCGACACTGCAAAACACCGACAATGCAAACATCGACACCACATAATCGACAAACCATAAACACGAAACCTCACAAGCCCGACAATCAAATAACCGACGGTCCACAAACACGAAACCTCATACGCTGCACACACCACAATAACAACAATCAACTAACAAAACACATCCCCTGTCCAAAAACCACACACACAACACAAGCACACCAAAATCCTCACAAACTCACACTAAACCTCACATACACAACTATCTACAACCCTAACCCAAACCCTTACCCTAAGGTCCGTCACTATTGCACACTCAGCTAACCCGCGCCCTAACCCTAACTCACTTAACCCACCCCTAACCCAAAAAATACTACTACCGCATACTTACCTAACCCGCGCCCTAACCCTAACTCACTTAACCCACCCCTAACCCAAAAAATACTACTACCGCACACTTACCTAACACGGGCCCTAACCCTAACTCACTTAACCCGCCCTAACCCAAACACTATCACTACCGCACACTTACCTAACCCGCGCACTGACCCTAAATCACTTAACCCAGCCCTATCCACACAGACCGTCAATATCCACACTTACCTTACTCGCACCCTAACATCCGTCACCACCGCATACTTACACAGCCTTTTTCCAAGTCGGTATCCTCGGCGTCGGTGTTTTCATCCGTAGCGTCGGTCTTCTGGATTGTCGATCTTCTGGCGCTCGCAAATTCCTTGTCGATGAAATCAGTTTTCGACTATCTCAGGTAGACCCGGGTACATATACACAAAGGATGGGGCAGTTTAATATACTGTCACTTATGTTTAAGCCAAGGTGAGGCTATTAACATTCAACACAAACATGTTGAGAGAGTCAGAGAAGGTACTGCCTTCACAAATAATCTGTGGGAAGAAACTTAGGAAGTAACTTGCTCAGTCAAAAAGTGGTACAAACTTTGGGACACCCAGATGAGGTTAATACACAGCAGGTATTGAACACCAATGACGTTTTGGAAGAGTGACAGGAAGGCAGACTCCTCCTGGTGGACATGTGGCATGTTAGGGGTGGGCATAATACGTATGCTATGGTTATGCCCAAGAGCTCAACTTAGAGGTAGGAGGCTGTGGATATATGGGATAAGGCATTCCTGCTCAAATCTAAACGTATTTGGGAAGTTTGCTTATTTTGTCATAGGGAAAGACCTGAATGGGAGGGCACAAAGTACTGGAGAGCACGATTTACATTGTCTATGGTAACTAAAACTATATTAGCTAAGGGATGGAAAACAAAAATCAGTACATCTGTTATATCCCAATGCCACGAATTCATAACACCTTGTGAGGCAGTAATGTACTCCTGGAAAGGGGACTTGAATGAGGGCTACATAAAATTAGAATGGAAAACTATTTTTAAATATTTTGGTATGCACCTATACTGAATGGATACAGAATTCACTCATAGGTGTTAGTGTACATTTTTAGTGATACCTAATAAGATGGTTTATGTTAAAAGCTATTCTACTACTCACTGAATTAGCCACTCTGTACCCTTAATCATCTCCTAATGAGTTTGGGAAGCCATGGTTATACTTCTAAATACAATTGAAGATGAACCTGTTTGAGATGAACTGTATGTCATGAAGGATTCTGACTGCTTTGTTCATTTTTTGTATCTATATGTATTGACATTTTTTGTATCTATAAGTATTGAATAAAAGTATATAATATAATATAAAATATTATAATATAATATAAAAAAATTAAGAAAGTGACTAAATAATTAAAGCTGATGTTTCTGACTATGGAAACCAGTCAAGCACTGTTTTATACAAATTAGTTTGATCATTGGATGCATGACAGAGAGGCTGGGTCAGCTTTATCTCACTGGGGGCCCCAGAAGAATTAAGTATTAGGGTTCCAAATAGAATTAACAGTGGGGTTCCAGTAGAATTAATGGAGGCAGCATAGCCACAGCAGGATTAAAAGAATTGGGATCTACTCAAAATATTTTAGGAAGTCCAGCTGGGGCTTTGGCAGCGTTAAAGATCATGTGTAAAGGTATATAATGGAATGTATCATCAGTATTTAATTTCTGCTTTCAGCACAACATGGCTGTGTTGCACACTGTGCATTCAAGGGCAATGTACTGATACATTATGGAGGTCAGAAGCCTTGCTTTTTCTCCCTGCTAACACCAAAGTTCTCATTATGTAAAAAAAAAAAAATGCATATCTCACTAGCAGCAAAATACAGATATTCTCTTCTTAAGATCTAACAAAAACACTTGCCAAAAGTTGAAAAAGGAAAGTTGTATGACCAGTTACACATTGGTATTTCCTTTTCTTGTGCTGCATGAAAATTTGCAAGGTATCAACCTTACCTGTAGTTTGTAGGTGAATACCTCATTGTTGCCATGTGAAAGTTTGCTTCCAAACAGAAAGCCAGAAATGGAAAATAAATTAACTTGATAAGTAACTAAATATTTTTATCTTAATAAACAACATGAAACTACAGACAACCACCTTTGGCTATAAATGCATTTGCGGAGATGGAGATAACAAGTCATCACATCTTCAGTGGGTACACCTTTCCTAGACACTGACAAGAGGGGCACAGATGTCATGTTTGAAATGGCAGGATTTTTAAAGTCATTTTTTCACTTAAAATTGAATTTTATGTCAAAAAAGACAACAGTGACCAATATGACCCAGCAAAGATGTACTAAAGTAACAAATGTTAATGTTACATTCTGTTTAATGCCTTTGCATAGTCGTTAACAGAATCCACAGCAGGAGTAAAGGGAATGAGGATATTTCAGTAAAATTATCAGTGTTGTAGATTCCCAGAATGACTGAAGAGTCAAGAAGTCCTAAGCAGCATTAATAAGTACAATGAGGGCCTTAGTGGGATGAACCAAAAATGGGGACACTAAACAGTGTTACACAGTCACATATGTCCCAGGAAAATTGGTGCATGGGGTCCAGAGTGGAAATAAAGAAATTAATAGGCACTAGCAGAATTTACAAAATCAGAAAACCTTTGCAGGATGAACAAAGTCAGAGAGACACCCAACACACAAACCAGTGGCAGCTCCAAGTTATGTTTCTTGCTAGGGAACAATATAGGCACAGTAGCTGGCTGGTGAGGTACCCTAAAAAAAAAAAAAAAAGAACTGAAAGTATTAACTTGTGAGCCTGGCAAAGCTTAAAAGACAGCTTTGAAATAAAGCGGTTCACTTAATCAGTCCACAAATAAGTAAATTAAAATAAATATAATTAAATTTCTATCAGTGGACCCCCCCCCCCACAGTAGACAGATTATACCATAAATTAATTAATGCACAAAACATTACATTTCTATCTCCATTACAAACAGTTTCAAACACGCTCTAAAAAGCACATATTTGCTCTGACCCTTGGAAAAAAGTAGCAGTTATCCATTTACCTCGACTTTATGAAAACAAAGATAAGAAACTGCAAGCTCACATTCTACCACTGCTTGCAAAATGCTCAGATCTTTGATTGATAGACAAATTACTGTCCAAAAGTAACACTGTCCTTCTCAGCAACTAGTGCAAAGAGATCTTAGCATATTAATGCATTATTTTCCCTGATAGGCTAACTTTACACCACTCTGAAACAAGGTTTATTTGCAGTAATACTCTTTACTGTCCTGTCAAAAAAATGTTGCTCCATCTTTTTCACACTAAACATAATCTCTCTAGCATAGTTTCACTTAAGCACCAGTCCATCTCAATCTTTGGTTTTCCATGTTTTTTAATAAACCTGCAGCACCAATATACACAAAATAAACTCTATCTCATTGTTTTAGAGATTTTGTGCCTCAAGATACACCTTAAGGTATATCTCACTGAAGATACCGCTGCTCTGAAACAGACTCCCCATCCACATAAAACAAAGTTCATCCTTTTCTATATTCAAGCACAACTAGGATCTATGGATTGGAAACAGAAAATGTATCCCAGCACTGCCCCCTTTACTACTAATGGACAGAGGCAGCTCCTAAATGCTTTATCCCATTCATGGGTCCCCTAAAATTATCTATAGAATGATCACAGTGATTCTCATTAGGGGTAATATGTAATTATCAACCATGAGATGGGTAAGGCCAATCTCTAACCAAATGGGATAGGTTCATTTGAGCACAAGAGAGGAAATGGGTTAGGCTTATTATGGCCCACAAGGGCAGCTAGCCTAGCACCTACCTATAAACCTATGAACCTATGAACCTATTTAATTATAACTTTCTAGTGATATTGTGATACCGCTATTTTGTAGGCCATTTAAAACTGTAAGAATGTCAGTTGTACTGAGCAATATAGTTTGTTTAGATTTCACACTGACAGACAATCTGCATACATAAAAGCTGCATATATCATAAAGTACAGTTGTGTACAGTTGTGTAAAATCTTACCATAACAGTAGACATCCTTCTCTTTATTGTTGCAGTATTCATCATGAAAGGGATATCCCCTGCAAAGGGAAATGTGACATCCAGCCAGAATACCAAAGCTTTTGGTTGTTATAGGAACACTGTACATCACATATATGCTTCCCTCTCACTGCATAGGGCATAAAGGTGATGTACGGACGTCCATACCTCAGAACTGAAGAGCCCCAGGAGGAACAGCAGTCCAAGGAACAGAGAAGAACATCCACATCCAGAAAGGAAAAAGGGAGAAAACAGGGGGAGGGGGGAGGGAGGGAGTGAATACTGCAACAGTGAAGAAAAGGGCATATGCCCTTCCATATCTTACAGTATTCATCAAGAAAGGGAAGAGTACAAAAGCTCAAGAGGAAAGCTGGAAGGAGGAAGGCGCAGAATAACCCCCAAGACAACCATGCAGGATAACCCTGGCAAAGCCAGTCCTTGCCCTGGAAACAAAATTCAGTTTGTAATACTTAGTGAAAGTTTGGACAGAGAACCAAGTAACAACCTCAAGGATGGAAGGGTTATCCGAGCCCTTGTAAAAAGCACCAGAGGAAGCCACAGACCTGGTAGAATGAGCCTTTACAGAAACAAAAGGCTTTTTCCATGAAAGTAATAACAAAAAGAAATGATCTTAGGTATCAATGAAGAAAGGGTTTGCATGGAAACAGCTAAACCAAGAGATCTAGGATGAATGGGAACAGAAAGTTGCCTAGACTTGCAAATAGCCTTAACCTTATCCAAATAATAGCTAAGCTGTCTGTGGAAATCCAAGGTGTGAAGAACCTTCTCTCTGGCAGACTGTGGAGAAGGGGAAAAAGTGGGCAAATTAATAAGTTGATTAAGAGACAACTCATTATCCACCTTGGGTATAAAAGAAGGATTAGTATGAAGAGACACCCTGTTCTTATGAAAAACTAAGAAAGGAGGAGGGGTTGAAGCTTAGACATCCTCCTAGCTGAAGTAAGGGCCAAAAGAAGAACAGTCTTCTGTGAGCAATGTTGCAAGGAAGCTGAAGCTGCAGGCTCAAAATGAGCCTCAGTTTATTTTTCAAGAACAACATTAAGGTCCCAGGAAGGAGTAATAGGCTTTCTGGGAGGCCTACTATGAAGGACACCTTTAAGAAATTGTTTGAACTCAAAATCAAGAGGCCAAAGTCAAATCCAGACAAGCAGAAATTGCTGAAAGATGAGGATTAACTGAAGAATAAGCCAGCCCAACATGGAGCAAGTCACACAACTAAGAAAGGACCAGAGGAACACCCACAGAAAAAGGATCTGGTTATGAGCAAGGTACCAGACAGAAAACCTCTTTCATCTGGACAAATAAGATTTTCTGCCAATGGATTTCCTGGTCTCCTACAGAACCCAGAGCATGTCCTCAGAAAACAAGTGCCTAAAAGGGCTCAAAATCCTATCACTCACAGTGCCAGTTGAAGAGTGGTCAAGTGAGGATGGATGAGAGACCCCTTGTCTTGTGTGAGTAGGTCCACCCTGTGAGATAATTTGTGGTGATTGCCCCTGGCTAGGTTCATAGGTTCATAGGTTGGTACTAGGCTATCGGCCATAGGGCCTATGCAAGCATAGCCATAACAATCCCCTGGCTATTATTTCCCTGGTCCCCTATCTAACAGGGTGATTGAAGTGATCCCTGGGGTGAATTTCCTATCTCCCATCCAATCGTCAAGGTTCTTTTTGAAGTGGGCCAAAGAGGCGCTCAGCTTGACATGTATGGGCAGTCTATTCCAGAGTATGGGGAGTCTCTGGGTCAGGAACCTGTCCCTCCAGCATGTTTTGTTCATCATGATGACCAGGTTTAGATCCCTGGAGTGTGTGGCTCTAAGGGATTGGGATTTCTTTAAGTGTAGTATGTCCAACAACTCTGGGTTTGACATGGCCTTGTATCTTAAGCAGAGATTGCCTATGAGCAGGCGATATGTGACAGAGTATAGCTGGAGTTTTTTTAGTAGGTCAGCATAGGGCATCTGCTTTAGGGTTGTGATTCTTTTAGTGAGGTATTTCTGTGGCCTTTCCAGTTGCTGCAGATGTCTTGTGAGGTACATACCAAACGAGGCATTGTACTCTATAATGGGGTCTAATGAGGGATGAGTACAGTGGGACAATGACCTCCTTTTTTCTGTATGAAAAGCCCTTAATGATGAGGTGTGCCACATAGAAGGATTTCCTGACTGTTGTGGCGATGTGGTTATCAAAGGTGAGACCACTGTCCACTTGTGTCCCTAAGTCCCTTATCACACTTTTGGTGTTTAGTGTACTGCCACTTATGTGGTAATTCATGGGTACATGATTTTTCCCAAAGGGGATAACTATACATTTCTTGGCATTGAGCTTGAACCCATGGCTCTGCCACCAAGCATCTGTTTCTGTAAGGCCCTTTTGTAGAATATCCACATCATTTGGGGATTCAATAATGGCTCCCAGTTTGCAGTCATATGCAAACTTTGTTAGCAAGAGTCCCTTACTGTTGGCCTGTACTTCAGAGAGGTAGATGCCAAACAAGAGCAATCCCAGGACTGAACTCTGAGGTACTCCACTTATCACTTGTCTGGAGCCAGATGTTGAGTCAGCTACTTTTACAGTGTTGGTTCTGTCAGTAAGCCAGCTGGCAACCCATCGAGTGACATAGGGATTAATGCCCAGCTTAGTAAGTTTATCTGTGATTCCAGAGTGGGGGCTGGTGTCGAAGGCCTTGGCAAGGTCCAGATAGGCTGTGTGGACTGCCTTGCCCTCATTCACGGCTCTGGATACTGATTCAAAGAAGTCAATCAGGTTGAGGAGACAAGATCAGCCCTTTACAAAACCAAACTGGGTGGGGTCCAGTGTTTGAAGGTTACCAATGTCTTTGTTTATAAGTTCCATGATAATGCATTCCATGGCTTTGCAGATCAGGCTCAGCAGACTGATGGGATAATAGTTCCCGGGATCCAAGGTGGATCACCCCTTGTGGAGTGGGATAACTGTAGCTGTGCACCACTCATTGAGCATGAAGCCTGAGGTGAGGCTATGATTAAACATGACACTTAGGTGAGGTGCCAGTTCATTTTGTAGTTCATGTAGTACACAGCCCAGAATGTCATCTGGTCCCATGGATGGTGTATTCTTAGCTTTGGAGAGTGCGTTTTTTACCTGTGTGGTCGTGATTACTGGAATTTGGCAATCTTTTCGTATTGAGCTGGGCCCTTTAGGGGGTGAGAGGGGGGGTGAAGTTGGCACTGAATCGATCTGCCAGGATATTGGCAATATCCTTGGGATCAGTATATTTAATGCTATTCTGTTGTAGCTTGGAACAGATCTGAGCATTGCCATTTAGATTCTTGACATAACTATAGAATGCCTTGTGGTTGTCCTTGGAATCTGGCAATTTTATTTTTGTAACTAGCTTTGGAGGATTTTATGAGGGATCTCAGCTTCTTACTGAGGCTAGTAATGGAGTATTTTGCATCCTGGGATTTTCTTCTTTTCTGCAACAGTTTCTTCATTCTGTTGTATGGTTTGTTTATGGCAGGGGACCACCAGATTTGCTTCTTTTTTTTTGGAGGAGAGCATCTTAGTTCTATTTGGAATGGCACAATTCATGCATGAGTGGATGTGCTCGTACAGTGCCTTAGTGTAGGATTCAGCAGTCGAACTTTCAGTTCCTGTCTGCATGGGTGCCATGAAGTTTGCCACTTCTGACTTGAGTAGCATGAAGTTAGCTTTGGAGAAGTTTTTTATGGAGGTTTCCCTACTGGGAAGTGGGGGTGGGATGTGGACATCAAGGGTGATTAGCTTATGGTCAGATCTGACCAACGAGGGAGTGACCATTGGTGTGGAGCATCGATCTCCCATGTTGGTAATGACCAGGTCTAGGATATTTGAGCCCCTGGTGGGACTATGGATTAGTTGATCCAGGGCATTGGAATTTATGAATTCCAAGAACCGTTGGGCTAAGGTGTTGGTGCCCGAATAGTTTTCCCAATTAGTGGCAGGGTAGTTGAAATCACCCAGTATTAGGGTGCTTGGTTGTATCTTAATATTTTCCAGTATGTTTAGAAAGGTGTAGTGAGAATCTTGGGGCATGGTGGGGGATCTGTAGCAAGCTACAGTTTGGATTGCAGTCTTACCTAGTATTAGTTGTACCTGTAGAATTTCAGATGCATTGTGTTGGGCAACTAGCCTGGAGGTGTGAATATCTTTGGTGAATATGGACACTCCTTCACCTTTAGTGTTTCGGTCCTAGTTTGGTGGCCGAAAAGTGTGGTAAGAGTTGTAGCCTGGTATTGCAGTGGTGCTCTCTGGACCCTTGAACCAGGCCTCAGTTACTGCACAGATATCGGTGTTCTCCATTTTTTGAAGTGCCTCAAGAGAGAGAGTGCATTTTGAGGTTTAGACTTCTAGCATTGAGTAGCATTACCTTCAGAGTTTGCATGCTTATATCTGTTATGGTGGTGGTGGTTTTGTCCTTTGAGCCTTGCCTAAAAAAGGCACTATAGGGGTGGCAAGAGCCTTAGCCAGTAACCTGAATCGCTGGGGTGACAGGTGCAGACCATCTCTGCCAAAGCATTTTGGTCTGTCGATCATGTCATCCCAGGCAGACAGATACTGGATCCCCTTTGAATGACACCAGAAACTTAGCCAATTGTTAAAGTCAAGCATTTTGTCCTTATACTGTGGTATCATTCTGGGTGAGGGCAGGATGCTACTCAGGGCTAGAGTCATACCTGCCTGGGCCACATGATCTGAGAGCTCTTCCATGTCTTTTTTCATGTAGTTCAGGGAGGTACATCTCAATTCATTCACTCCAACATGGACAGTGATAGAGTGGAGTGACTTGAGTGCATGTGTGATGTGGTGGATCCTGGCATCTGACAGGCAGCTGACTGTAATTTTCTCCTTGTTCAGCCTGGTGAGTGGGACATCAGTGTACCTGACTATAGAGTCACCTATGACTAAAGTGTTGGGCACATTATCGTGCCTTAGGGGTTGTTGTTAGGTGGCACACTGATGTTGTGATCTATGTGACACTTTGGTTGTGATTTGTGTTTGTTTGCGTTTCTGCTTCGGAGGTTTTTGCTGCTTGTGGAAAAGAAGGTGGAGAAGAAGAGGGAACCAATGCTGCCTTGGCCAAAAGGGAGTCACCAAGATTTTGGGAGAGTCCTGTTCTGTCCTGAACAGGACCCTCGGTATGAGAGGAAGGGGAGGGAAGGCCTAAAGAAACAGTTCCTTCTAGGAAAAAGCATAGGGCGTCCACCTTCCATTCCAGAGAATTGGGAACTTTGGTGCAAAAGACAGGAAGTTCTCTGTTCAGAGGGGAGGCAAAAAGATCTATTTGAGGAATACCACACTGGTGGGCAGTTTGCAGAAACACATCACTGTGAAGCATCCCCTCGTGAGTCTGTGTTAGGGACTTGCTCAAAGAGTCTGTCACCATGTTCTGTTCTGAAGGAATATAAACCACCTGAAGTGTGACATGATTCTGGACAGCTAAATCCCAAATCTGAAGAGCTTGTCTGCAGAGGAGGTAAGACCATGTCCCCTCTTGCTTGTTGGTGTACCACATCACTGTTGCATTGCCTGTAAAGACCTTCAGAGGGCTGTGAGAAACAAGGAATGCAAGACTTGAAGAGCAAGAAGGACTAGTCTCATCTCCTTGATATTGATATGATCCACCCTCTGATGAACTGACCAAAGGCTCTGAACTTTCAGAGGCCAGAAAGAAGCACCCTGCCCCATGTCAGAGGCATCTGAAAATAGCTCTTGAGAGGGGAGTTAGGGCTAAAAAGGAAGGTCTGGGCTTAGAGACAGCTGATGAATCCACCACTGAATCTCCAGCTTGAAGCATGGAAGAAAAGGAACTAGAAAATCCAGATGAGACTGTTGAAGCCAAACTGACTTGAGGAACCACTGAAGCTTCCTCATGTAGAGCCTGGCTGCAGGAAGCATGGTGATAGTAAAAACAATGAAACCCAGGGCCCTGAGATATTCCCTGGCCAAAATGGAGATTTGAGGGAGAAAGGACTGAAAATAAGCAGTCAGAGCCTTGGGAGAAGACAGGGACACTAGCATAGGAACAGTCTGGAGTCTGCAATGTCAAGAAAAGCAGAAGTTTAATCCACAAATGCACAATAAAAATCCACAGTGCCTAATCATATGTAATGTGTTTGTGAAATATGATTTACTATCCTTTTTTGCTGTGTTCCCTGAGAGGAGACATGAATCAGCAGGTCATCCAAGTAGGGAAACATTTAAATCCTTCTCATCCTGCAGAAAGTAATCACAGGAACATGGTATTTGGTGAAGAACCTTAGGGCAGTAGAGAGGCCAAAGGGTTAAACAGAAAACTGAAAATGCAAGGAAGAAACAGAGAAACATAAAAACTTCCTGAAAAGGGGATGAATAGGGATGTGAAGGTGGGCATCCTTGAGATCCAGAGACCAGGAAAGCTTGAGGAAGAAGAAGAAATAGGGTCTGGAGAGACAGCATCCAAAAAGAAGGGACTTTCAGAAAGGTGTTGAGGTGGGAAAGATCCAGTATGGGTCTCCAGATGCTTTCTTTCCTGAGGACCTAAAACATTCTGAAATACAACCCCTTCCCCCTTTGAGAAGTAGACACTGCTTGGATAGTGCCCTGAGACAAAAGACTCTAGAGCACATCTGGAAAAAAGGGCACCTGCTCCTGAGGAGGTTGGGAAATGCCCAAAAAGTGAGGAAGGGATTTCCACATCATGAAATATCCCTGATGAATGACAGACAAAACTGAAGAATCTTGAATGATCCTTAACCAATTGTGAAGGGATAGGGAAAGACAGATAGACAAATTCCATTGTAAAAGGGAAGGAAGAAGGTAGTCAGACAGAACCTGGATATCTGGAAAAGGAGGCTTCCGAGTAGTAGGAGTCTGAGTAGACTTCATAGGTTCATAGGTTCATACTAGGCTATCTGCCCGAGGGCATTTATAAGCCTAGCCCATTGTTTTGTGGCTTACGCCACCCCTTTAGTATGGGGAACTATACCCATTATTTTGCTGTGCCTCTGTCGAGCAGTGACACTGAGGTAATTCCTGGGGTATATCTGCGATCTCCCATCCATTGGTCAAGATTTCTCTTGAACAAGGCCAGCGAGGTGCTCTGCCTCACATGTACCGGGATTTTGTTCCACAGCATAGGGAGTCTTTGGGTGATGAATCTATCCCTCCAGCACGTCCTATTAATAGCCGTGTCGAGGTTTAAGTCTCCCGCCCTTGTGGCTCTGATGGATCTAGATTTTTGAGGTGTAGCATATTCATTAAATCTGGTTTTGACATTGCCTTGGATGTTAGGCAAAGGTCACCTCTGAGCAAGCGGTGGCGACTGAATAGAGCTGGAGTTCTTTCAGTCGGGCAGCATAGGACAGATTTTTGAGACCCTTTATCCTTTTGGTGAGGAACTTTTGTGGCCTCTACAGCTGCTGCAAGTGTCGGGTCAGATACATTCCGAATGGGGCATTGTACTCAATCATTGGTCTGATGAGTGATGAGTAAAGGGAGACTATGACCTCCCTTGATCTAGATGAGAATCCCTTCATGATAAGGTGGGCAATGTAGAAGGACTTCCTAACTACTTTAGCTACATGGGTGTCGAATGACAGACTACTATCAACCTGGGTCCCCAGGTCCCTGATAACTTCTTCTGTGCTCAGTGGATTGCCACCTATTTGGTAGCTAGGGGTAACCTTGTTTTTCCCGAAGGGTATGACTATGCATCTTTTGGCATTTAACTTTAGGCCGTGGCTCTGGCACCAGTTATCCGTTTCTGTGAGACCCTTCTGAAGGATATCTGTGTCAGATGTGTTTTCTACTATGGCCCAGTTTGCAGTCATCTGCAAACTTTGTCAGCCATAACCCTCCTGTGTTTGCTTGTACTTCGGAAAAGTAGATGCCAAACAAGAGTGGGCCCAGGACTGAGCCCTGTGGGACACCACTTGTGACAGGCTTTGAGTCTGACATGGCGCCAGCAACTCTGACCCTGTGGGTTCTGTCACTCAGCCAGTTTGCAACCCATCTTGTGATGTATGGGTTAACATTTAAGCTGATGAGTTTTTCAATGATACCCGAGTGGGGTATTGTATCGAAGGCCTTAGCCAGATCGAGGTAGGCTGTATGGACTGCCTTTCCCTCATCAATGGCTTTGGTGACTGTTTGAAAAAGTCAACCAAGTTTAAAAGGCATGATCTGCCTTTGACAAAGCCAAACTGGGTTGGATCCAAAGTCTGCAAATTCCCTATGTCTTTATTTATGAGGTCCATTATGATCCTCTCCATGGCTTTGCAGATAAGGCTTGTCAAGCTAATGGGCGGTAATTTCCAGGGTCTGTGGAGGCACCGCCTTTGTGAAGTGGGACCACAGTTGCAGTGCGCCACTCCTGGAGTGCGTATCCAGAGGTAAGACTTTGATTAAACAGCTGTCCTAGCTGTGGGTTTAATTCCTCATTGAGTTCATGGAGCACACAGCCGGGGACACCATCGGGTCCCATGGATGCTGTGTTTTTGCTTTGGAGAGAGCAGTTCTCACTTGGGCGCTGGAGATGTTTGGGGGCTGCACTCATTTGGTATAGATATCTCTCCTTTTGGGGAGGGGAGAAGTTTGCACTGAACCTGTCAGCCAGTATGTTGGCAATGTCTGTAGGATCAGTAATCTTCACATCATTTTGAACTAGTTCTGAGCATATCTGGGAGTTTCCTCCTAGGTTTCTAACATAGCTAAAGAAGGCCTTATGATTGTCTTTTGAGTCTTTAGCTATTTTTCTCTCGAAATTTGCTTTGGATGATTTTATGAGAGCTCTTAGTTTTTACTTATAGTGATCAAGGGTGTCTTACCTTTTAAGGATTTTGCTCTATCTTGTAGTAGCTTCCTCCTTTTGTTGTAGAGTTTGTTTATGGCTGGGGTCCACCAGACTGGACGCTTGCCTTTGGTACAAAGAGTCTTTGTTTTGCTTGGGATTGCCTTATCCATGCAGTCCTGCAGGTGCTGGTAGAAGGCGTTTGTAAGTGATTCAGCGGCTTGAGTATTGTTTTCCGCCGGCTCGGGGTCCTGAAAGGAGACCACACTAGTCTTTAGAAGTGTGAAGTCAGCTTTTGAGAAGTTCTTTACTGTGGTCTTTTTATTTCAGGTGGGGTGGGATGAGGACCTCCAGCGAGATTAGTTTGTGATCTGATCTCACCAGTGAGGGGTATACTTCGGTGTTGAACATTGTGCTCCCATGTTCGTGATGATGAGATCAAGTATGTTATCTCCTCTTGTGGGGATGGTGACTAGTTGTTCCATGGCATTTGAGTTTATGAATTCCAGGAACTTTTGGGCTAGGGTGTTTGGGCTTGAGTAGTGTTCCCAGTCTATATTAGGGTAATTGAAGTCACCTAGTATGATGGTGTTTGGTGATACATTTATCCCTCTAGTGTTTTCAGGAAGGCCATGTGAGTTTCCTGAGTTTGTGAGGGTGGCCTGTAACATGCTACAATTTGCAGAGCAGTCTTGCCTATGGTTAATTGCACCTGGATGGTCTCCGATGCATCGTGCGTTGCCACCAGTCTTGAGGTGTGGGTGTCCTTGATGAATATGGATACCCCCTCCTTTCTTGGTATTGTCCGGATTTTGGGGCCGGAACGCATGATATGAGGTAAAACCTGATAGCGCTGGGGTGCTCTCAGGAGCCTTGAACCAGGTTTCTGTCACAGCACAGACATCGATGTTCTCCATACTGAGAAGGGCCTCGAGTGCGTGCATTTTGAGATTTAGACTTCTGGCATTGAGCAGCATTACCCTTAGTTTTTTTCCTTTTTGTGTTCTAGGGTGGTAGGTTTAGAATTTGGGCCTTGCCTAAAAAAGGCACTATGGGGGTGGCAAGAGCCTTTGCCAATATCCGGAATCCCAGGGGTGACAGGTGCAAGCCGTCCCTTGCGAAGCAGCGTGGCTTGTCCAGCATGTCATCCCAGGAAGACAGATACTGGATCCCCTTTGAATGACACCAGTGTTTAAGCCAATTGTTAAAGCTGATCATCTTATCTCTGTATTGTGGCATCATTCTTGGTGAAGGTAGGATACTGCTCAAGGTCAGGGTCATACCTGCCTGGGCTACATAATCAGAGAGCTCCTCAATGTCTCTTTTCATGTAGTCCAAGGAGGTACGTCTTAGGTCGTTTACACCAGCGTGGACAATGACTGAGTCATATTTGTACCTGCTGTTGAGAGACCTGAGTGCTTGCGTTATGTGGCGGATTCTAGCGCCCGACAGGCAGCTTACTGTGACCTTCTCCTTACTCAGTCTGGTGAGCGGGACATCAGTGTGTCTGACTATGGAGTCACCAATGACTAGTGTGTCTGGCATTGTGTTTGGCCTTAAGGGCTGTGACTGTTTGACACTCTGACTGTGAGGTCTATGTGTTGCGGGTGTTGTGTTCTGAGGTGGTGGTTGTTTGGGTGTCTGCTTTGGTGGCCTCTGCTGTTTTGGTAGATTTTTGATCAGAGCCTCCGAGTATGTCTTTGTGTGTTTATGTGTATGATTTGAGGTTGTAATGGTACTATGTGAGACTGGGTCTATAGTGTGTGTGGTAACCTTCTCCTCCTGACTGGTCTTGCCAGTCCTATGTTGAGAGAGCTCAGCCTCCAGTTTGGCCGTATAGTTGCATCTCTCGCATGTATTTGTGTTTTGTGGGAGGAGGAAAGGGTTGTCTGTGTACATGAGGCAATTGAAACATTGCCTCAATATTCCCAGGTTCACCAGCTGAGCAGGAGAGGACACTAGCAACTGATCCCTCGACATGCTAGAAGGGTAGACGAAAAACTTTAAAAAAGATTCCGGGACGTGGGTGACCGAGAAATGGGGGTTGCCTTTTGGGGTACTATCTATGACAAGAGTGCCGTATCAAGGTAATAAGTACTGTAGGAGCAAGTGCTAGGTTTAATAGATAGAGAATAGTCTACTTGGAGTCAAGTAGAGTTGATCTTTTAGTTATAGGATACGCTGATTTGATCAGTAGTATAGTTCGAGGAAGGTAGTTTTAAGGGAAAATTTGAAGAGTGGACTTTAGGTAGCCGAATAGTTTAAACCTGCTTAACCGGCACTGCCCTAGTGTGCAACAGTGGCAGCTCAGCTAAATCGCTCTAAACCGCTTAACGCTGCTTAGCGCTTTTATACCAGGGGCTGGAAAAGCTAGAAACTGGCCCAAAACGACCAATAAACTACTAGTTACTGGCTGAAACCTCACAAAACTGGACAAAGGCAGCTCAATGCTTCCCACTCCCACTGGTAAGCAAGGTAGCCTCCCTTCCCCCAAATAAGGCAAGGAAACAGTACACAGGAACTACAACCAAAGCCCAGGAATCAGCAACTCTGAAACTGGACTAAACTAGTAAAGCAGGAAAGCAAGGTAGCTTCCCTTCCCCAAATAAGGCAAGGAAACAGTACACAGGAACTACAACCAAAGCCCAGGAATCAGCAACTCTGAAACTGGACTAAACTAGTAAAGCAGGAAAAACAAGAGATATTTTTTCTTTTTTTCCTTTTTTTTCACAAAACAGGCAGAAACAGGTACAGCAAACACTTATAAATGCTATGAATCAGCTACTACAGCTTACACAGAAGAATTTGCTACAAGTACAGTCAAATAGTAACAAACAAGGATTCCAAGTGCAATATTAAGTTAAATGCAGTAAAAACAGCTTCAATGTAACAGAAAGGCAGGCGAAATACAGTTGCTAGGTATTCAGATGTGGAAAGCAACACAAAATATACTTAGTATCAAGAAAAGTCGCTTATTCAGCTCTCTGCAGCCTGGATTACTCTGCTGGCCCACGTGGAGTCTGTGCTGAGTAGGTACAAGCTGAAAGTTTTATACCACGGGGCTGGAAAAAGCTAGAAACTGGCCCAAAACGACCAATAAACTACTAGTTACTGGCTGAAACCTCACAAAACTGGACAAAAGGCAGCTCAATGCTTCCCACTCCCACTGGTAAGCAAGGTAGCTTCCCTTCCCCCAAATAAGGCAAGGAAACAGCACACAGGAACTACAACCAAAGCCCAGGAATCAGCAACTCTGAAACTGGACTAAACTAGTAAAGCAGGAAAGCAAGGTAGCTTCCCTTCCCCCAAATAAGGCAAGGAAACAGTACACAGGAACTACAACCAAAGCCCAGGAATCAGCAACTCTGAAACTGGACTAAACTAGTAAAGCAGGAAAAACAAGAGATATTGTTTTCTTTTTTTTCTTTTTTTTCACAAAACAGGCAGAAACAGGTACAGCAAACACTTATAAATGCTATGAATCAGCTACTACAGCTTACACAGAAGAATTTGCTACAAATACAGTCAAATAGTAACAAACAAGGATTGCAGGAGAAGCCCTCCTAGAACCATTTTTACTCTTGGGAAGAGGTCAAGTCTGTCTAGAGACAAAAGCTGGCTTGGAAGGATAGTTCCTCTGAAATTTGTAGACAGGAGGAATAAAAGTGTGTTTCAGTTCCTGCATGGCCTTATCCTTTTCTTGGAGAGAGTTAAAGAGGTTAGCAGCAGCTGCACCAGAAAGACTTTTTATTATCAAGTTTAGCATCCATCAATTTAGCCTTAATATCATCAGGCAAGGGCTGAAGGTGAAGCCAGGTATAATGCCAAAGAACAGAGGGAAAGGCGGCATATCTAGAAGAGGCATCAGCTGTAACATAACTGCATTGAGTGGAGTGGTGGGCCACCTGAAGGGAAGAACCCAACAAAGAGAGGCCCCAAGCCTTCCCTTCAGGGTCTGGAAGGTTTGAAACAACCTGAAAGGCTTGAGAAAGAAGGACCAACACATAACTGGTCATACAGGTCTGATAATTCACAGCCCAAAAGGCCAAAATAGCAGCACTGTACACCTTTTTGTCCTACTGTTCTTATCAGAAGGAAGCAGTTTAGAAGTGAGCAAGGGCTTGAAAGGTTTATCAGAAGAAACAGGAATAACAGAGGGGTCAGCAGAAGGACACTTGTAAAGAAACTTACAGCCATCAGGCACCTTATAAAACTTATCAGGTTTCTTACGAGCTTGAATTTGGGGATCAGGAGCCTGAGAGGCTGCACAAAAAGAATTCAGCAAGGCAGGAAGAACAGGAGGAACAGCAGAGAGCCTAGAAGACTCCATTTGAAGAAGTTCACAGTAAATCTTCTGAACATCAGAAACTTCGGTAAGTCCCACTTAAAGAACTCCATCATACTGGAAACAGTATCCCCAAAAGAAATTTCCTCAAAGGGAAAATCTGGACTGATAGTCATCTTCCTCAGAACCATAATCCAAGGCAGAGAGAACTTGGGAGGAATAAGCCACTCTTCAGAGTCCACATGCTCATCAAAAGTATTCTGTTCCCTAGACCCCTTAAGGGGAGTAGAAGACCAAGGTGGGGCAGGAACAGAGACTCCTTGGGGGGGCTTCAAAGCCATAAGAGCATTAAATAACCCCTGTGTTAAATCCTAACATTCCTGTTGAGGATCTTTAGGAGCAAGGGAAATATGCTTAGTCTTCTTCTTTTTCAAGGGGGCGTCAGCCCTAAACATTTTATGAATTTTGGATCCCTCTTGACACTCAATTAACATAGTAAGAATTTACTCCCTAACCAAAATCTGAGGAATACCCCTAGGCCCTTCGTAAAAAATCAGCTGCTATTCCCCTTGAACATCAGAAATGGATGTCTGCAGAGCCTCTGAGGAAGTGCTAGAAGCTGGATCCATGTCAGCCTCCAAAACAGATGCAGCAGAGAAATCCGACTGAAGAACTGGGTGATCCTCTGAGCTTTCACCAGCCTCAAGAGAGACATATGGGGGAGGTGGTACAGCAGAAGAATCAAACCGTGCCTTCTTGGCCTTGTTCTTTATGGATGGCTGACTGGCCAGGATGATTCCTCCATTGTACCCTGAGCCAACAATTTAAGATGCTGGTTCTCTAAGAAGATAGAAAGGGAGGAAATATGACTATACAAGGTTTTTGGGACAAATGCTTGACAGATAGGGCAAATTGTATTGTCAGGAGAAGCACCTAAGCAAAATAAACACTGTTTGTGACAGTCTTTATGGGAATCTGTCTCCCACACTGGAATTTCCCCATTCTGAGTGACATGTAATCCTAGAACTACAAAAAAAGAAAAATAAGAAGTAAAAACCCCAATGAGACACTTACCTGCAATGGCTTGACAACCAGTGGATAAAAGAGCATTTAGAACAACGATCAAAGATGGCATTTTGACTGGCAGCAAAGTTCTGAGGTATGGCTTTCCGTATGTTACCTTTATGCCTGACTCCCATGAGTGGGGGGCATATATGTGACATACGACATTCCTATAACATCCTAAGGCAAGTGACCATTTTGTTACAGGACCTTAACCTGAAGACTTCAGTTGCAGCCTATTTATAAGCCTACAGCTCTACACTAATCCCTGCACCCTACATGTGGAACATGCCTTGTAACATTAAATTCAAAGATTCTGGGGGACATCTTTACAAAATGGGAGATATTTTAAATATTGCTTTTCTAACCTTAGAATGTTACTAGAATAATAGGATTATGTGCTAGCATGCATTTTCTGAAGGAAAAAGTATGACATTATTTAGTTGGTTCAGTCCTCATTGATTTACCAGAAAACCATAATTTTTATGATGATCAGACGCATACCAAAAATATGTGGCAAAAATCTGGACATTCTGGACAGTTGAGAGGTATGCTATGCACCAAGGAAATTGACTATATGGATAATTTGCTGAGAAAATAATTTTCTTCTCTGTTCATTACCAGTGTGTCTGTTACACAGAACACATTCCATAGAATCCACATGGTGTGATACTGGGTGAGGAAGGGACACAGAGCAGTAAACAATGGGGGGAGGGGGTGGGAGGGGAAAAGGACCAAAAATAAGGACACTTTTTAAATATTGCTTTTACAAACTTAGAAAGTTGATAGAATAACAGGTTTTATATTAGCACAAATTTTCTGAAAGGTATTAAGTCTGAAACTCAAATGTCTGTCAATATTTTCTGACTTAAACACTCAAGGATTTGCCAACTATTTGCTAGAAAACCATAATTCTATGAGAAATGGACCAAAAATATGAAGCAAAAATCTGAACATTCTGCAAAAATCTGTACAGTTAAGAGCATACCTCTCAAGTTCCCAGCACAAGAAATCTGGACAAAGCCAAAAATAATGGGGGGACAAAGCCACAAAAATATGGATAAATTTTAAATATTGCTAATATAAACTTAATATAAACTTAGAAAGTTGCTAGAATAAAAGATGTTGTGTTAACATGAATTACCGGAAGGATATGATGCCAAAATGTCTTATTATTTAGTGACTTCAACCCTTAATGACTTACAAGAAAAACAAGTTTTATGAGGAACAGACTTAAAATATGAGTCAAAAATCTGGACATTCTGTGAAAATCTGAGAAGTATGGTTAAGAGGTATGATCGAGAGAGAGAGAGAAAGAGAGAGCGAGAGACTGTGTGTGTGGAGAGATTGGGAGAGAGTGAGAGCAATTGTGAGTGAATGCATGTATGAATTAGGAAATGAGTGTGCGTGTGAGAGATCGGGAAAGAGAGCGCAATTGTGTGTGAGTGATTGCATGTATGAATGAGGAAATGAGTGTGTGTGTGAGAAATCGGGATTGAGTGAGAGTTATGTGTGAGTGATTGCATGTATGAATGAGGGAGTGACTGTGTGTGTGAGAGATCGGGAAAGAGAGCGTGATTGTATGTGAGTGAATGCATGTACGAATGAGGAAGTGACTGTGTGTGTGAGAGATCAAGAAAGAGAGTGAGATTGTGTGTGAGTGAATGCATGTATGAATGAGGGAGTGACTGTGTGTGTGTGTGTGTGTGTGTGTGTGTGTGTGTGTGTGTGTGTGTGTGTGTGTGTGTGTGTGTGTGTGTGTGTGTGTGTGTGTGTGTGTGTGTGTGTGTGTGTGTGTGTGTGTGTGTGTGTGTGTGAAAGAGAGAGATGAGTGATCCCTGGTAGCAGCATCAAGAGGTTTACATACCTAACAGTCTGCAACACTCATTTTATTTCATTTAAATTTGTTTTTGGGGGCAAGTAAGCATTTGCTAAAGTAATCTGCTCTGCCATCCAATAGACACAGATCAGTACGTACCTGCCCAGCTTATATTTTTCTTCTTGGTCTACTAAATGAGTTTTGCTTCTTATCATGGATATAACTCTCCTACCACCTGCCTTGTCTATATTCTGACTGTGAACCTAACAGAATCTTTTGTCGTCCATAAAACTGCCTGAAGTTTTTGTTTTGGTTCACTCATTGAAGCAGCACTATGAATGCCGGAAACCATTCAGACTAAACTGGGACATTTCTGCATCCCAAAGATAACATTTGGGATTCCAGGACAGAGATTTCCAAACCAGGACTGTCCCAGAAAAACTGGGACGGTTGGTCGCCTGGTCCTAAGGCTTTGGTATACTGTCTGGATGTCGGGCTGCCCTTGGCAGGGGATCCCTTTCATGCTGAATACTGCAACAGTGATATGGAAGGACATCCCCAAGTACATCTCAAAAATATACTTCTCGATGATAAGTGAAAATCTTTATAGTTTACTAGCTCTGATTTTATAGTAATGCATGCAAATGCTCAGTGTAACTGTAAAAGGATCAAACAAATATATGCATTAATGAACCAATATCTACCGGATATCTTTACAATTATAAAACTCTGGCAGTAGCCCCGTATCCTGGGAAATGAGGTATACTTTTAGTGTAATATTTATTCAGGAACAACTTAACCTACATCAGTGCTAGAAGGGCTTCCATTCTTAGTAAGGGAGAATGGAACTACATTCTAGACATGTTACAATGACTGCATTTGCTTGGCAAGGACAGTATAGTAATTTATCCACTTACCTGTTGCAGTACACAAGAACCTAAATGTGGTCTCTGTTTACATACACCGCTTCCCCTTCAGATCATTAAGTCTTTATGACATAAGTCTTAAATGGGCAACAAATAATCCAAGTAATGGCTTGTTGTTTCACACAGACAATCTTAAACTCTTTTTTTTTTCATGGTCATAACTCATCTCGTTGGGATTCATAAGGGCACTGTAAAACAACAGTCTTAAATGGAGCCTTACAACACATAATCAATTGTTAATCAGATCAGATCCTGAGAAATACAAAAGTGTTTTAACAACCAGACATATTAATAGTTTCATAAGGAGGCTTACAGCCAATTGATTGCAACTTAGGAATGGAACACCATCAGCAGATTACATTTAATAAATGAGGTTGTAAGGGTACTTATAGATTCATAGACTATTACAGGGCTAATGACCCAGGGGTCTTTCTAAGTCTAGACAACTTTTCCTGAAAGAATAATGATGCCCTATATTCAAATAGGCCATAAAGGGCAAGGCATTTATAAGCTACCCCTCTCCATAAGGGACATGGGGGCCAGGCCTGATATAAATGTCTTACTCCCCATCCAGTTGTCTAGGTTGTGCTCAAACTGGGTAACAGACAAACTCAGCTTCACATAGAACAGATACCTGTTCCATACGAGGGTCAGTCTCTGGTACACATATCTGTCTGTCCAGCATGTTCTGTTTAAGGCACAGACAAAATTCAGGTCCCTAGACCTTGTATTTCTGGTGGTCTTTGATTTACGAATATGTAGGAGATTCATAAGTGTGGGGTTTGTAGATGCCTTGCAAGCTAGGCATAGATCACCCTTCAGCAATCTATAAGAGACTGAGTAGAGGTAAAGGGCTTTAAGATGTTCTGCATAAGGTAGGTTTGTTATGCCTTGTATTTTTTTTTTTTTTTTTTGTAAGGAACCTTTGAGGTCATTCTAGTTGCTGCATATGCCTGGTCAGGTACATACCAAAGGGAGCATCATACTCTATGACTGGTCTGACAAGGGCGGAGTACAGTAGGATAATGACCTCTTTGGACTTAGATGCCATGCCCTTACTTATAAGCTGAACAACATAAAAGGATTTCCTTACCATTGCGGCCACATGTTGGTCGAAGTTAAGCCTACTGTCAATGCTTCTACCTAGATCTCTGACCATTGGGTCGACTCTTAGAGGTGTATTTTCAACATGGGAATTAGCAGGGCTAGTTGACTTCCCAAAGAGTACAATTATCTGTTTCTTAGCATTGAGTTTAAGACCATGGCTTTGGCACCTTTTTTAAGAATGCTAGTGTCTGTAGGGGAGTCGATGATAACTCCCAGCTTGCAATCATCTGCAGCCTTAGTCAAAACTAGGACCTCTTTCCTACTGAACTTACTGACGTATAAATTACTGAATGATCATTGCTGTTCTCCTTTTAAAAAAAATCTTCTCTTTCATCGAAATCACTCTTATTCTCTTAAAAACATTCAGGCACTAAAGTCCTTATTAGACCCCTATATACCTTAGCCATTGTTGACAGAGCATCTACTGAAATAGTATCAGAATACTGGAACAATATCTCAAAGGCTTTAGGTCAACAACTTCCATCAAAGGCTTTAGAAAATTGCTGAAGTAGGTTGCTCCAGTGGTGTAGAGAAGTAAAGCCCTGACTATGACCCAGGCAATCTGGATTTTCTGGGGTGGCTAACAGTGGCAGGGATGGATGGGCATACCCATCCCGGGGGGTGGTATATGGGCAACTCCAGCTGATGATCCTTGGTGGAGGCCAAGGACATCACCAAGGGAGATGTGGTCAACAGGGGGACAGTGCGGCTTGTCTTAGCTGTCATAGAGGCAGAGTGATCGCCAGCAGATCCCACATTGCCTGCCCTCCAAGACCATACCACTCTGCCAAAGAAGGGAGGGAGAGTAAAAGGATAGGTTAAAGTAAGACCCCCCCCCCGTCTTGATGGAATCTCAAACCTGCAGAGTCCTGTTGCCTGCGATCTTTAACTGCCCCCAGCAATTACCAGAATAAGTCTAGGGGGGCAGGGAGTAGCTGATTAACCCAGCAGAGCAAAAGGGATGGAGCTGTAATAATGAAAGAAGGATGTGAGGGGGAAAAAAAAAGAAAATTGCTGAAGAAACACACGAAATAATCCTTTCAGGTTTTCTTCTCCAACTTTCATCAGAGAACCACCTTATTTGATTTACACTTAAACATCTACTGCCTCACACCTTATCTTCCAATCATACACTTCCTCCTCTATACTTACTACCACCTTACCTCCTTATAAATATTCCTCACTTCGCTGTTTAATCTTCTAGATGACATATTATTCCATCCAATGTTTTTCTACTATATTTTATTATTATGTGAAAGTGTTGCTTATTGCAGTCATTTACTGTGAATTAGTTATCAATCTTATTTGCAATTATATTTTTAATGTTGCTTTTAATTTCATTGTATAGTACTGTCAGTTTATAGCCTGGCTCATGCCTGAAAGGGGTCGTTGGACCAGTGCAATTACACAGTTTACACATGTACAAATAAACCCTTCCAGTGTTGTTCTTCTGCAAGGAAAATTCTATCGTCCTTGTATTTTTTTCTGAAATGTTGTTAATGTCTATAACTATTGCATGGCTGGTCAAAATCTGACTAAAGTAAATGAAAGAACTTAAACTCTGTAGTATTTATCTATGCAATTCATGTATTAAGTATAGAAAAGGTATGTTTCAAATGTTTCAGTGTAAGAGTACTATGTGCAATAAGGCTGTGATATCAGTTTTATATATATATATATATATATATATATATATATATATATATATATATATATATATATATATATATATATATATATATATATATATATATATATATATATATATATATATATATATATATATATATATATATATATATATATATATAGTACACTTCACATAATCGAATTACTGAAATCTCGAATTTCGTATGGTCGAGACCATATGATCGAGATTTCAGTAAATCGAATATGTGTAGTGTTGAAAAATAAAAGTTTACTTACCTTAATACATTGCGTACACAGAGGCAAGGATTCTTGTACGCTCTGTGTGTACGTAATGTTTTTTTTTTTTGTGTGGTGTTGACAGGAAATGAGAAATCTCCCGTTTTGCGCTTCCGCATACAGCGCAAGACGGGAGATTTCCCATTTCCCCACTGTAGCGATCTTGGAGTTGGTATATTTAAGTAGGGGGAGTGTGGGGGCACAGCCCCCCATATGGCAAAGCCCCCCTGCAAAAGTGAAGTTTGTCTTTTTTTTTTTGGTTTCATTTCAGAAGTTCGAGTTTACAAAACTCGATGTTTTGGTTTCGGTTATTTGAAGTTCGAGATTTTGTAAATTCGAGCTTCTGAAGTGAATCCATATATATATATATATATATATATATATATATATATATATATATATATATGTATGTATATATAAACAAATAGACTGAAAAGAACAAACACTGCAACAAATTAAAAATTAAGGTTCACAGATTCATAGTTGTATATTATGTCAACAACCACCAGGGTCTTTTTAAGCCTAGTAAATCCAAAAGGTGTACATTTGGAGTACCAAACAGCTTTAATCCTGGTACCTCGGCATTTCGCCTTCAAGGGATATCAAGATGTCATATTCTAAAGCTTAAATATATTAAACAACTGTGTTTCAAAATTCAAGTATACATCCCACTTTTAAAGTGACCAGTGCACATTATACATAAACACATCCCTTAGTCATGGAAAACTACTACATTTCTCATAGAAATTCAGCAACAGCAAAATTTCAGCAACAAAATTACAATGAATTCAGCAGCAATAACATCCTCAAAAAAATTTAACCAAGTTAACATAAAAAATACAACACTTTCACATAATGTATATATGTACTCATATGAAAACACACACACACACACACACACACACACACACACACACACACACACACACACACACACACACACACACATATATATACACACATATATGGACATATTGTCAATGAAATTTCCTCAAAAATTTAACAACACCTCCTGATTTAGTCCATGTGGGACAAAAGTTCCAAAATTAAAAATAGAAGTGGTTTCCAACTGATTTAATTTATTAGCAAATAGAGTACCACTACCACAATTGCCAGATGGTTGGGCTAATATACTAAAAAACAGTGAATCAAAATTTCCCAAATGGGCATCAATAAAATGTTCTGCCACTGGGCTAAAGCCCATATTGCCCCTTCTAATATTTCCCAAATATTCCAAAATTCTAATCTTGACTTTTCTTTTGGTCTGACCTATATATCCTCTAACCGCATCACACCCACAACCCAGAATGTATATAATACCACACGATTGACAATTAAACCTTGCTTCAGAGACATATCTGTGCCCATTGATCATAGTATTAGATAAATTTCTGTTTCTATGGCACACGCTACGTCTCCCAAAAGGAAAATATCCTAATGAACTATTATAGGCCTGTTTAGAAATTGGGTAATTCAACAGTTCTTTTAGGTTTAAAACTCTACCAAAAGAAAAAGTTTTGATTAGTTTGTATAAGCCTAACCATTCAACCCAAATGTATCCCATACAGTGCCTTGGAGATTATTTTAATCAGTGCATGTTAGTTAGGGCATGATTTAATGACTGCCTCTATCTATCAGAGATATAGGTATCAGCCCACGGGGTGAATTTCTGATTTCACATTCACTGGTCCAGACTGCACTTGAATAGAGTTAGGGAAGGGCTTTGCTTCCCATGGATGGGAAGCCTATTCCAGAGAATGGAGATTCTCTGAGATATGCACCTGACCCTCCAACATGTCCTATTAGGTCACAAGCAAAGTTTAAATTCATAGATCTAGCAGTTCTGGTGCTGTTTGTTTTGTGGGTATGCAAAAGGGCCATCAGAGCAAGATCCAAGAATGTCTTGTATGCCAGGCATAAATTTCATCTCAGCAGTCTGTAGGAAACAGAGTACATAGACAGGGCTTTCAGACAGTCTGCATAAGATACTGAGTTTACTCCCTGTATTCTTTTTGTGAGGAGCATCTGTGGGTGTTCCAGTTGTTGCATGTGTCTGGTCAAGTACATACTGAAGGGGGAGTTGTACTCAATGGTGAGTCTGATGAGCGGAGTAATGAGGACAGTGGCACAATGACTTCTCTGGACCTAGATCAGATGCCATGCCCTTATTTCTAAGTTGAATGATGCAGAATGATTTTCTTACAACCTTAGACACATATTGGTCAAAAGCCAGATTACTATCTACATAATTCCCCAAACCTCTAATTACTGTGTCTACCTTTAGGGGTAGTTTATCAATAAGGATGTTTCCCCGAGCTTCCCAAAAGGAACAATTATGCATTTCTTGGCATTGACTTTTAAGACATGGCTTTGGCACCAGCCATTTGTCTGTGTTGGACCTTCCTGTAAGATGTTAGCATCTTTGGGGGGGTTTCAATGATTGCTCCTAACATGCGATCATCTGCAAACTTGGTAAGCCAGAGGTCCTTGACAATGACCTTGACTTCTGACAAATAGATGTCAAAGAGAAGCAAGATGCAGCACAGAACTCTGGGAGACTCTACTGGTGACAAGCCTCTTTGTGGAGGCTGCCTCTCCAGTCCTAACTTCCTGGGTCCTGTGTGTCAGTTAGCTATCATGCGAGTTATATAGGTGTTTATGCATAATTCTTTGAGTTTTACAATGCCCGAGTGGGGTATTGTATCAAATGCCTTAATTAGGTCAAGGGAGGCAGTATGCACCACATTTTCCCTCATCTATTGCCTTGATGCCCTTCTCAAAGAATTCCACCAGGTTCAGTGGGCATGACCTGCCTTTTACAAAACCAAACTGGACTAGGTCCAGTGTCTGAAGGCTTCTTATGTCATTGTTAATCATTTCCATCATAATTCTTATCATGGCTTTCACGTGAGACTAATTAGACTAATGGGTCTCTAGTTCCTAGGATCTGTTGATGGTCCACCCCTGTGTAGAAGGATGACTGTTGCAGTCTTCCATTCCAATGTCATGAAGTCTGTGCAGAGGCTATGTTTGGATAGTCACACCAGTGGCCTTGACAGTCATGTTTCAGGCTATTAAGGGGGCATCCTGGGATATTATCAGTGCCCAACAAGCAATTACCAGTACATCCCCTGCAGTTTCAAATCATGGTGCATTAATATGTAGTAGTAGGTTATCTTCAGATTAGGTTTATAGGTAACCTGGCACTCCCCAGGTTAAACCCCCTCTCCTTTCCTGTTACCTTCTCTCCACTAAGTCTCATCACCACCTGCTTTTTGGTAAATTAGTACCACATTCTCTATTTACCATCCCAGTGGCTCACTCAACTCCCAACTATACTTTATTCTCAGCTTCTGGGTTATTGTGGACTGGACTGTTTCTATATGCAGGTATGCTTAATTTCCTACTATCCTGTATTCTTTACTACAGCCGCAACATTTGTAATTATTTAGACTAAAGTATGTAATGTTCATGCCTTAATAATGTAAATATGCATTGTATTTTGTCTGCAGATGTTTTTGAATGTAATTGTTTTTATTCTCTCAATATTGTAATCATGCATTTGTATTTTTTGTCAATGCTTGAATGTAAAACTGCCTGATTTTATATTTCTGTGGAGCTTTTCTCCCCGGGCCTCCTCTGAAAACGAGCTTCTGGCCCAGTCAGACATTCCTGGTCAACAAAATGTAATAAATAAATAAATAAAATAATATTTGTACATGTTGCTATACTGATGATATTTAGGAAATGTATTGTTTAGCTTTCAGAGAAGTGTATAACAATGAGCATGCATTTGTATAATTACAGAAATGCATACACTGCCTTTTATTGGGGCCTTTGTTGCACAGTACCATGCTTTGCCATACAGCAAGAGCAGCACAAGTAAAACTAATGTAAGATGTTGCATTGCTATGTACCTAAACAAACTATATTAAGTTTACTAAGAACATTGTTTACATATTTGTGAAGCAAATGCAATATTAATGCAAAATTAAAAATTTATCAGTGTCAGCTATTGGCTTGTACAACATCTGAACTGCTGCATGAGTGGTCAAAAAATAAGAATGTATGAGGCAGAAGACTAATAGAATTTAAGACAGTAATTCTTTGGCACATTCAAAATGTTGTGTCATACAATTTCTGAGGGTGGCAGGCAATATGGTTTTCTACCTTGATCCTATTTTTCATCACCTTGCTTATTTATAGATTATAGTAACTACACTACTTAATAAATCAAAGCATATTACACACACAATGAGTGCTGCTACTCTTCTAATATGGTATTTAGGTCTGGCCTTTGGTCAGCTGGTGCCCTAAGCAAAAAGTCTCCACACACCCCCCAACATCACCCACTGCCCCGATCTTGGTCTACCTATACCATCCAGATTACTAGAAAAGCACCCCTGTCAGAGCAGTGCCCTAGGTGGCCTCCTAGTTGGCCTATGCCTAAGGCCGGCTCTGTAGAAACATTGTTGCATTCTGGAGCAACAATATTACCAGTTCCTAAATACAAAATGACTGAAATATTCATTGCTGCCTTGCTTACTGTATCGGATTGGAGACATTGGGCCCAATTCCAAAAGACTTGTTCTCAATGTACATGACCACAAACACTGAGAGCAGGTGTTTTGGAATCTGGTCCCCATAGTAAGCCTGTTTATAGACAGCAAGTCTTTCAGAATCAGGGAAGACTTTCAGTGAGAGCAACTCTGACCCATAACAAATTATTTGGCTTGCATGAAGATTTGGGCCAGGAAGCATATGTTAGTGTTGCATTATTTGATTCTGAAGTGATCAACTGTATCTGAATTATGGGAGGAGCTGAGAAACAGCATTTTTATTTAAGGTAAGGAAAACAGTTCATGTTTTAATTGTGAAAGCTGCCAGGTAAGTCTGCTTTGTGATGCTTTTTTCATGGTAGATAGTCAGCATACTTACATTGTTTTTGGTCTTATGGCCTTGTTTTACTGCAATGATGTTTTATTTTATTTTATTTTATTATTATTATTATTTTACATTAAATTCTAGGGCCAGGAAACAAACATTTGTGTGCTAGTCCCTGAAATTAAAGGGATTCAATGTATCTGATCTGTGGGAATTTAAGTTTGTGTTTCTTAAGGTAAGGGAAACAAGTTAAGAGTTCATTGTGATAGGTACCAGGTACGACAACTCTGCTATGATTTTTAATGTTTTGTTTGTTTGTTTGTTCCAAGTTAATCTATTTATAGTCTGTTTTCTTATAGTTTACTCTTGTTTTATTTTAATTTTGTTTAACACTGGGTCTTTAATGTTCCAGAATAGGACTAGAAAGCAAACATTTGTATAGCATTCTTTGACACCAAACTGATTAACTGCATTTGAATTGTTGGAGGAGCTAAGAAATTGATTTTTACTTAAGGAAAAAAACATATCAAGATGTATGCGAGAAAGCTGCTAGATAAGACTGTCCCATGAGAAGTTTTTTCCCTGCCCTACTCATGTTATCCTACTTTTGTTCTTATGTACAGTGACTCTTGATTTGCCTACTGACTGATTTTAGGTTACCCTTCTACTGTTATCAAATCAGCTTATACTACTGAGTTCTAGTAGATCACACTGGGAAGGCCACCCACCCAAACTGATTACATTTCATTTAGTTTTCCTTTTATATCTTCCCACACACTACATGCACACAGAACTGGATCATAATCAAATAGGGCCTTAAGATGAGGAATGGACTAGGCAACTCCCCCTCCCGCAGTCATTCTGGTGCCCCCTTATTTCCTTCTCTCCCCCAGTTGCCATAAACACTCAAAAAAAACTGACATCATGCATACTACTTTCTTCTTTACTTTTGAAATGAAAGCAAATATATGGATTTAATTTAAATCTTTTGACCAGTTTAGTCTCAGTAGGGGAGATTAGGGTGGCCATAGTGGTGCAGTGCTTAGTATTGCCACCTCACAGCAAGAGGTTCTCTGGTTTGATCCTTGGCTGGGGTGCCTTCTATGCAGAGTCTACATGTCCTCCCTGTAGTCGTGTGGGTTTCCTCTGGGTGCTCCGGTTTCCTCCCATATCCCAAAGACATGCTGTAGGTGGATTGGACACTCTAAATTGGCCCTAGGAGTGAGTGCATGCATGTGTGTGCCTTCTGTAGAAGGCTGGGCACCGGGCTGGCAACTCGACACCATAAAACTCCACTGCAAGTTGAAAAATGTATTTTAATTCGCATTCTCTGCTCCTTTGCTGTCTTCTTAAGACACACAGTTTTGCTGTGCTGTTTACTGCTGAATCAGAGACACAGAACTTTGCATGACTCCATCTGTAGTCTGTTTAAAGCACCAAGCCTCAGTTCTGCTGATGTGAAAATACACAAAAGCAACTGAAGAATGAAAGGAAATGTCTGTTCTATTCCTACTAGAAAAACATCATGTATTGCTGAATTTATAAAAAAAGATGTCTGTTAATAGATATTTGTTCTGCAAACATGAGAAAATCATGTAATGCTTGCTTTCCAATATTGCTTTATTAGGCATTTTCTGATGCTGTGAAGAGAAGCCTGTCTGTTATACATATAGTATGAATGCACATTTTAAACTCTATACATATATTCAAGCAAACTTTTTCTTTCAGCATATTTACAACAGAATTAATTTCCACCTTATATTCATATCTAACAATTCCCTCTGTTTTTAAACATTAAGAAATAAAACCTTTAGTTTTTTTTGATACAAGTCAAAATGCAATTTTACACAGTTAGTACAATTATATCAAGTATTACTACCAAAACTGAATGTATTTAACAACTTTTTCTTTTGCAGACCATTCTGTGAAAATATATAATCAGTAATGAGCTGTGTCTGTTTTAGTTTTATTTTTTTAAGTCAATTAATTTATTCTTTTGCAATCACAGAATTTTAATTTATGACTTAGAACTCTTTTATTAACACTTTGCAACTGGTGAATTAACTATAACAGACAAGAACCATGTGCTACTGCAAGCATTTATACACTACTGAAAATATACAGTTTTAATGTCATTTTAACCATAACATTGTGTTCATGTCTCTGAACTGCTCATTAACATCTTGGTAAAATACTGAACTGCGCTTAGATAATACTTGAGGATTTAAAAAAAATATGATTTATACATTAAAGAATGCTATGTACATATTAGTCTATTAGCTGTATGAATACAATATTTTAATATAATTTTTTCTCTAGCTAGCTGGGGTAAAACCAGTGATATTACAACTTGACAAATTACTTTTGAACTTATTACAATGTATCCTGTACAATATGTATTTACACAGACTGTTTGCTACTCATGCATTTCAATCTTTCATTCAATTTTTTTTAAAACATGTTTTTTTTACACATATTCATTAGTAGACATTTGTAGTGAATTCTCCTGCATTTGTACATACAAAGACTATCATTTGTACTGAATTCTTCTGCATTTGTACATACAAAGACTATAACGTACATTTAGTTTAATCTTACAAATTTAATAACATTAAAATTAAGCAAAATCTTGGAAAATGTTTATGTCTCTTTAGAAATATCTAGTAGAATTGGCACAAAAGGCATATGTCCTGTTATTTTAAAAACATTCATGCTTTTTTATACCAACATTGTTTTGCCAAAAACATATTAAAAATAGTGAATAGTGACCAGTCTTGTTCAATTTTTTATATATCTCTACTCTCTCTTGTATAGCTATAATAAAGCAATTTTAAATCATCTTGTGTATAGCTTTGCAGTTTAACATGTTGCAAATACAATTTAATACTAAACAATACAATAATAACCATTATGATAGCTATTAACAACTTGTAAAATATCTTATCCTGTCAGGTTTAATCCAGTTTACCAGCATTTCTAATACACTAATACCTGTTTTTCCCTCCCCATAAGAGTATTGTCAAGAAGGAATGAGATATTTCTTCCTGTAGCTTTATTTTAGACCCTTGTTGCTGCTTACACAGTCAGTGTAAAACTGAGAAAGTACATCTCCCCCTGTAGTACTGCAGCACTGTTTACCTGATTTATGCTGTGAGAATAAAATGTATATCAGCCCAACACTTTGGCCATTCATTTACTTTAGTAGGTTACTAACAAACTGTGGACTTTACTGCTGTTGAAGGATAAAGAAAATAAATTAGCTGAACTGACAGAGACTGGGGACTTCCTGCATACACAGTTAATCTGTGCAAAAGAAATATATTTTATAATATGTTTATGTTTTGAAAATTTCTTTATCCTGCAACTGCTGTTGAACTGCGGTGGTGGTGCTGCAGTAGCGTTGTCACCTCACAGTAAGACGCTGTCCGGTTTGATTCTCAGCTAGAGCGTCTTCTGCGTGGGGACATGCATGAATGGGCGTACCTTCGTTGAAGGTTGTGCGTTAGGGCTGGCAACTCGGCACGTGAAAATCTACTGCCAATCATTAGTGGACTGGAGTTCCACTGTGGCGACCCCTAACCAGGAAAAGCCGAAAGATACAACATCCTGCAATTGCTGTTGAAGAATTTCCTTATATTCTGCCTGATATGTCTCAGGAGCCTGTTCTGCTGAATTTGAAACTCCTATGCACTTTTGAAAAGATGTATGTATAACTTGTCTAAGCTTCCTGAACTCATTGTGTCTGTCTTTTAGAAGTTTATTACATTCTTTTGTAACAAAATCTACTAGAGGTTCTATCAGCAACTGATTTGACTGTTGTTGCAACTCTGAAATAAACCTTTTACATCTGGTGATAGAACATAATTGTCTAACATTTGAATATAATGTCAACATATTTGTGGCATGCACTGTATTTTTATGACATTGTACACACAATAAACATTTTTTTATACCACACATGATTTTGTTTCAGATACCAGTCAAATATTGTAATTCATTTGCATAATGCCTTACTATTAACTTGCAATCCATTTGCATAATGCCTTACTATTAACTTGCCCTGATAAGGTTTTACATTTGCTAATATGCTATATATACAACATTTCATTCTGTTATTATTATTACATCTATTGCATTCATACTGTATGTAACCGAGAATAATTTTCTTACCAGTCAAGAAAGATGGCCAAGCTGCTTTACTGTAGATGGTTGAAAAGTCTCTGTAGTCACTTGTGAAGTTGGTACAGCAAAACTGGCAGTTTCAGTCTTACAACTTTGTCTTGTACTTTTCTGGAGAATTTATGGAACTGCTCCATCTTTCTGCAATGCAGTCTCACCAGATTTAGATGTCTATTGAACTGTATTGCTACAAACTGTAAAAAATTGTAGAAATCTGAAGTACTTCACATAAACTTTAGTTACTGTGCTTTTACAGGAGTGACCTTATACAAGGCATTACCCATTCACTCCCCCTGTTTTTGGATACATGCTAGGAACGTTGTCAAAGGGTCACCACTGAAAAATTTAGTTTAATTCGCATGCTCTGCTCCTATGCTGTGCTGGATCCAAAGTCTTCTTAAGACACACAGTTTTGCTATGCCGTTTACTGCTGAATCAGAGACACAGAGCTTTGCATGACTCCATCTGTAGTCTGTTTAAAGCACCAAGCCTTTCAAATTGCACACTGATAAAGAAATATATTTTGCAGCTATAAGCACAGTTGCAGATAACTTATTTTATAACAAACGACACGTATTCTTTCTTAGTTTGTAGCATATATTTACAAAGTTTCCTTCATTACAGATATGAATGATGACTTCTACAAAATACCTCTCTCTGTCCTTCTCTCACATAACTGAGTTACTACAATAGTTATATAGAGAGCTAGTCACGCACATATTTTTTCTTGGTATATTTTTCTGGCCTTCTGTGGGAAGTCACATAAAGTCTGTTTTTAGACTTTTCTATTGTCCTGTCAGCAGTTCTTCTGATGTGAAAATACACAAATGCAACAGAAGAATGAAAGGAAATGTCTGTTCTGTTCCTACTGGAAAAACATCACGTATTGCTGAATTTATAAAAAAGGATGTCTGTTAATAGATATTTGTTCTGCAAACATGAGAAAATCATGTAATGCTTGCTTTCCAATATTGCTTTGTTAGGCATTTTCTGATGCTGTGAAGAGAAGCCTGTTATACATATAGTATGAATGCACATTTTAAACTGTATACATATATTCAAGCAAACTTTTTCTTTCAGCATATTTACAACAGAATTAATTTCAGCCTTATATTAATAATATGCAACACCAATCATGAGCGGACGGGTGATCCGCTGTGGCGACCCCTAACCGGGAAAAAGCCAAAAGAAGAAGTCTAAGTAGGGGAAATTCTTGGTGGTACTTTTACTACTAGGAGAAATTTGGATAAGGCATTAGGGAACTTTCCGCTAGTCTTTTCGGCAATGTTGTAGTGTACTGGCTCACCTTCAGTTTCACGCAGAAGTAGGTGGGGCCAGGGTGATTGACGTGCAAACCGGAATATGAAATGAGGCATGATTGGCATGCCATGCATATTAGCTGCTGACATCATGCATAAAATTATGCATTTTTGTTATGTACAAAGTATTGGCCTTTAAAAACTGATGCAGAGGGTCCAAAAGAGAACCATTTAGCCTGAATATTTTCTTATCTTAGAAGTTAAGATATAACAAATACTTGTGTAGTCTTAGTTCTTGCCTTAAGCTGCGGCCCCTTAACCAGGTCCGAGTTTATAAAGAAAATCGATAATTATAAGTATAGCACAGCTAAACCGGAGAACCAGAATCATAGTGCCAAAGTCTACCAAATACTAGACTAAATCACATTTTACAGCTAATGAGGTGTTTAAGTTATGCTATAAAAGCACAAAACCTAAACATCTCAAAACAGTAAAAAAGTGGTTGGTTTTGACTGCATGAAACTATTATGAGTATGCATGATGTAGTAAACATACATTGTACTGTATCAGGTAATCTGCATTTTGTACAATGTCAAGTGAAAATAAGGAGATTTGGAAATCCCACTATACTATCTTAATTTATTATTCACAATTCAAAGTCACTCCAATGCCTAATGTGCCAGTGGTTCTGAGACACTGACACAGCCTTGTATGACACCTGGCTTTACCAGAATACGTGTTAATCTTGCAAAGCCAGAATTACAACAGTAAAGAGCATGGACAGTCAACTCATCACAACCATACCTCTCATTTGTACAGATTTTTATAGAATGCCCAGATTTATCCTCATATTTTTGGCCTATTACTATAACATTGTGGTTTTCTGATAAATCATTGCCAGATTTTTGAGTACTGAAGTCAGAAAATAATGACAGACATTCGAGATTCAGAATTCATACCCTTCTGAAAATTCATGCTAATGCAAGGCGATATTTGAAAATTGTCCCTATTTTTGGACCTTTGCCACCCCCCACCCATTATTTATGGATTTGTCCAGATTTCCTGTTCTAAGAAGCTGATGGCTATTTCCCCATTACAGAATAAAGAATGTGCTTTGACCCTGCCAGGATTAAATTAACATACTTGTATTCATTTCATTTAGTTGACAGAAACATTAGTCATCACTTATGTGTGTCAGCTCGTCTTACACAAATATACATTTCATTTTATTTATTTTACGTTTGTTTACTCAGGTTTGTCCAACTGTCTTTACTCTTTAGTAAAAAAAGAAAAACAATTTTCAGCATATGTCCAGGGACAAGAAAAAAGTTCTATTATATTACAAACATCTTTAAGCAGACGTTCAGTATAAATATGCACAGATATGAAATAAGATACATAAAGAATGACTGATACATTTGATAATTTAATTACATTCATCTGAAAGTACAGACAACTATTACAGTCTTGCAAAGCTGGAATTACAACAACAGTAAACAGCAGGGTCAGTTGCTTCATTCAAGCAGCCACAATCCCTATTGCCCACCCAACCCACAATATCTGATTTGATCTTGAGAGGTTAAAAGACAAAAAAGGATAAAAGACACTCCCCGGGATTCATGAACCTTGCGCCAGGCGCCAGCATAGCGTCGGCGTTATAACGCCAAATATGGCTGCTTAGCGATTCAGGTATGAATGAATTCCACGTGCACTACCGGACCGTCCCCGCCCCCGGCGTAGGTATGCAAAACACACTGTGTGCGGTATTGCACCATGCAAATGAGGGCAAATAGCGATCCACGAAGTGGCGTAGGCGTAAGAGCACGGCAATGTAAACCAAAAAAAACGGTTTACATTTACCCAAACATACCGGAGGAGTAACGGAAGGCTGTCAAAGTCAGGTATCATATAGGTGCAATATGCCAATGTGGAAAGGCACCGAGAATGTCCAAAGAAAATATGCACAAAATGTAAAAAATGACATAAATGGCACGTACGTAGAAAGAACAGCAGACCCCCGGGATATGTGCACAGAAGTTGTAAAGCAATGAAATAATATGACAATGTCCGAAAAGAGCAGTAGAACACAAATCAGCTGCACAGCCACCACACACCATAGTATGTATGTAAAGCTGCAACCCCAGCGCAATGGTTGTCAAGGAGTGGTGGCGGTGTCCGGCGCCGTAACCAGGTATTAGTAGTCAATTCCATGCAAATGAGGCAGATAATAGTGAATCGCAAAAACGCGCCAGCATAAGGATGGAGCAAACGGCGTGACGGTGCTACACCGGAGTGGCCTACGAGATACATGTCAACCACAGAGGGTGTGCCACTGTAGGAGGAAGGATATTGGAGGACAGCAAATCTGGGGTGTACAATGCACATCACAGCATCAGGACTGGTGTGTTAGGAAATAGATGCTGAGAGTACAGAATGCGTACAAATGCATGTGCACGAGGATGACTACGTTCCCTAAACCAGTCATGTGACGGCCTCACCGGCAACAACCAGGGATATAGGAAGGTAATGCGGAGAATACGAGGAAATGCGGAAGCAGTGTAAATGGATCCGTAACGAGCAATTAACACCAATCAATGCAGGAAGGGCAAACGCCGGCAGCTGATAAGTCTGCATGCAGACTCCTGCAGAACGGGAAAGGGGAGGCATATGAGTGCAAAGATAGTAGGGGATGTAGTAGAAATGCAAAGAGCAAAGAACCGAAATAGCACAGCCAAGTACAGAGGTAGCATAACTGCGGCTGCAGATAAAATGCATCATATGCCATGTGCCTACAGGATGCAGTAATGTAAGATGCCAGGCGAAGGCAATGCAGGCAACTGTAATGTAACACTACAGGCAGTACCGTTGCAGCTGCAAGCGTAAAACCACGGAAATAATCCATGGATACGGCCGCAGACACACCCAATGACTTCACCGGGTATACAGCACAACAGTAATAAATGTGAATGCACAACACACAGCGATTTCCCAAACGCCGCACCGTGGGGGGGGGGTAAA
>NC_056729.1:292342779-292440279 GCF_019279795.1 Protopterus annectens
ACATTGAGAGCTGGCACTCACTAAAGGATGATTTCACAGTAGCTGCCATTATGCAAGGCATGTTGCCACAGCTGCCAGTGAATGAACAGAAAACAAGATTAACATCTAAGATATTCTTACTAATGTGAGAGAGATGGTGTGAGAGAGAGAGAAAGACAGAGAGAAACAAACACACTTGCTAGACATAGTCTCTCTCTGAAAAGATGCATATTTTTGCTCTACCTGCAAACTTTTTAAAGCATCTGATTACATTCTCTGGAAAACAGGATACAAAACATTGTAAAATATGGCAAATGCTTTAATCGTCCAAGTCAGAGCAGCAAATCATACAGCAAGCATGATGAAATGGAAATAACTGGAGAAAGACTAAAGTGTGGGGTAAACAATGGATGGCAAGAAACTAGCAGTAAAAGAAAAGAATAGTTCACTGGTGGGGCATTTTGGAACTTACTACTGCTACTGTTCAGTATCTGGCAGAATAAAACATGGCAGTCTGTGGCATACGTGATACACTCCATATGCAAGGGGAATGGAAGCTTTTTATGCCAGGTACAACTTTTGTCATGCTTTGATCCCATCATGGCTGAACATTCTACTTTGGGCTATGACTAAAGAATTCATAGATTACTATCTTGGGAAAGACATTCAAAGTGAAATAGTCCAGTTGATTGCAAGTGCCTATTTGAAGAATATTGCAGGGGAAGATAATATAGCTCGGCAGTTTTCTATGATTCTTGATTGCACTCCAGACATCAACAATCAAGGGCAAATGCCTGTTGTTGCTTTTATGTGGATTTTTGACATACTGCATCTACAGTCAAGACCTCATCTTGGGATCTGTGCCTATGAATGACACAGGAACAGTAGTTCACTTCGTTGCGCTCTGCAAAGGCACCACCTGGACATTAACAACTTTCATGCACAAGGATAAGACAATGAAAGCAGTATGACAGATGAAACAGCTGAGTCACAAGCTCAAATGCAACAGATTAATCTGAAGACATTTTATATGCCATTTGCATACAACAATTTAAATCCAATAGATGTCAAAGGAACACATTCAAGTCTGCAAGCTGTATCATTTTTGAATGCCTGAAGAACATTCACAAACCTTGTTCGACATCAATGAGTCACTGGCAGATCCTGAAAAGATACGGTTAGTTTTGCCAGTATAGTAACAATCACAGGTCATGCAGGTAGCACAATAAACCACATTCTAGGTGTTGCAACTTGCAAAACATTTCAATTCCAACCTCCTATTCATAGATTTTAGGTAGTGAGTAGTTGTGTTACTAATAAAAACACAGGCAAAACTAACCATAGTTTAAGGGAGAGAATTTTGGAACATGCAGGTGATATCAAGAAAGGTAAACAAATTAATGCACTGGCCAAGCATGTTACTGAAAATGGGAATGAACATAAATTTAAGTTTGGTGTTCTGCAAATGCTATGTGAAAGTCTGAGGCTTGTTGATTTAGTGAATTTGACAGAATGTACAGAACTGAGGTGGATTGTCAGTCTAAATGCTGACAAACACCCTGCTTGAATGGGCGTGTTTCCATTAAACCTGTTTTAAAAGGGAAAAAATTACCTCACTGAATTTTTCAATTAGATATGTCATGATTTTTATATATAAATGGTTGTCCTGACTGTGTTTATTGTAAGTCTGATAAAGCAGCAATTTTGCTGTGAAAGTGCTAACTTTGTATATTAAACACTTTATTTTACAGCTGTGTTGGTCGGCTTTATAGTTTTATTTTTATTTTGTAGTTTCTTGTGTATTTTGTCAACCTTAACTGGGCAGTGGCACTTTTATATTTCTTGTATGGGATTCATGGGAACTGCCTAAGTGGCACACAGATGCATTACACATCACCTATCAATTAATAGAGTAGAGGACCTTCCAGCTGATATACCAGATGCCATATGACTATGTTGTTGCAGTTAGTGGTCTCCAAAACCTTAGTGAAATAGGCTATTTTATAGAATGCCTCCATAGTTGTGCTGCTTTCCTTTGCTATACATAAGAACCACATATGCTTCTCCACATTGTGTAGCATAATGTCAAGGTTGTAGGATTCATGAAGCGGATGCCTGTGATAATCTTACTCTGTCCTCTACTGGACTTTGAAAAGTACAACATACCTTGGTATCCATTAGGATAGGGATTCCACACACTATACATGCTCCTATGTTAGCACAACATATGTCTGGATGCTCCTATGTGGTGTTTCTATCCACAGTGTAGCAGTCAACTGTATTCTTGTCATGGAGGTGATGGTAGGTCAGCCACAGAAAGGGAGACCCATCCTTGACATGGTAGATGACAATACACAATGTCATGCTCACTCACTGTGAGAATAGCATTTAACAAGTGTTCTTTAGCTAGTGCGGCAGCTACTTCTATTTATTTTTATTTTATTTTATTTTGTTTTATTTATTGGATTTGTTTGTCTGGGTTTATTCAAAAAACACTTTTCAGCAGAGGCCTGGAAAGAAATGGTCCAACATATTACAGACGCATTTAAACAGACATTTGGTAATATACATGAACAGACAACAATTAGGGTGGCCACGGTGGTGCAACGGTTAGCGTTGCCACCTCACAGCAAGAGGTTTTCCGGTTCGATCCTTGGCTGGAGTGACTTCTGTGCGGAGTCTGCATGTCCTCCCTGTGGTCGTGTGGATTTCCTCCGGGTGCTTCGGTTTCCTCCCACATCTCAAAGACATGCTGCAGGTGGATTGGACACACTAAATTGGCCCTAGGTGTGAGTGCGTGCATGTGTGTGCCTTCTGTGAAAGGTTGGGCACCGGGCTGGCAACTCGACACTGTAAAACTCCACTGCCAATCATGAGTGGACGGTGATCCGCTGTGGTGACCCCTAACTGGGAAAAAGCCAGAAGAAGACATGAACAGACAACAATTACACATACATTTGCTAATTAGATTACAATTACATGAAATAAAGGCAACTATTACAATATAAAAGATTCTTATGCATTTAGTAGATGTTGGATACTGAGCATTTGAAGAGGTGTATTAGTGGGTTTGTCAAATAGATACTAGATCATGTGATTAGCACTTGCAAATTCAAAGAAATGGACATGAAGGAAGGAACTGGTTATGGCAGAAAATGTAAATATTGTACTTAACATGGAGGGTATAAAGCAGGGTTATAGATAATTATACAATGACCCCCCATTAATATTCCAAAACATGCATGTTAATTGGTCAATGTGCCCATTGTAAATTCCACAATATACCAATGGAAAAAGGTCCGTTCTCCCAGACTTTTTTCCGTTGGCATAAAGTCCTAAAAGCATTTTGTTTTTAACAAATAAAAAAAAAAAAAAAAGAAAAAACGGAGCAATGGAGACTTTCTTTTCTCCGTTGCTTCCATTTCAAAGCATTGATGTACTGGGTATGCATGGGACGCAAGTCCCATACGCATGCTCAGTACATCAAAACAAGGGATCAGTGTACCACAACCAGTGGAAAAACAGTAATGCGCCATTATACAAAGACATTATTTAAGAAAACTAAGTATTTCTTTTCTTAAATAGTGTCACTGTATAATAGCAATAACCAACTCCGTGGTTGTGGTATATTGAAATTTACCCACGGTTGGCTTTATTTAATCACTCAGGCTTCGCCCTCATGATTAAACCCCAACCGTGGGCAAGTCTTCAATATACCACACCATATCATCAGTTATTGCTGAATTACATATATGGCTACCATAATGTTATATAGAAGTCTAGAGGTGTGGGTGATCAGTGTCACAAGCTATTCAGATAGTAGTTAAGACTGGTTGGGGGGCATAGGATTCTGAATGAAAATAAATGGATTAATGATAGAACAAGTTGAAGATCACAGTGGCATTTATCTTGTGGATATACAGGAGCACAACCATTCATTTGATAGGTGAAGTTTTAGTTGCATTTAAATAATTCTGTATTCTGAATGGATTTTACTGATATTAAGATATGGGTCTATTGTTCAGCTACACTATTTGAATACAGTCATCTCCAGTATTAAATGATTTGGTTATAGTGATTAGTGATTTGTTTGCAGAGCATACAATTTTATTAGGCAGTCATGTTGTAGTAAGTTGTTAAGGGCTGGACAATTGTCTGGCTTACAGAGAAGTCTGTGTATTGTAGTTAACTGAGAAAGAGCTAGGTGATGTGGTAGTTCCAGCCAGTTTACTTCTCTGATGGCTAGGCAGTGGTGTGTTCTGTTGTTATACTTTATTGAAAATTTGGCTATTTTATTATAACATTGCTCAAGTCTGGACAGTTATGATACTTGCAGAGTTACTAGTTTATAGATATCTAAGAAACCTAGCAAAACAAAACAAGATTGGAGCAGAAGAGAGGAGAGATGGCAGTTAAGAAATTATAGGTTATTGTATCTTCTGGCTATGTCAGTGAGGTAGGTTTTCACTCTGTAAAATATAGCTATTACTGATTTTTTAACCACAAGTGATAAATGGTGTTCAAATTTCAACTGGTCATCTATGAGGATACCCAGTAATTTTGTATCATAGAATTACTTTGTTTATTTTTTATTTTTTTATTTACTCTATTCTTAATTATCTGTGCTTAATTATCTGCTTTTGATTTGTTCATTAATATTTCCTTTATATTTTTTATTCTGTTTCTAAATAATTATATTAAACATTTAAACATTTGTTTGTTTTTTTTTATTAAATGTTATTAGCAATCGATATGTTGTTACAATGTTGTACTTTTGTTTGTTTTACTTGTTTTTATTAATTTTTGCTATTTTTATCTGTTTTTGTTGTATGTAATGCACCAACTGTTACTTGTGGTTACCAAGGGTTCTTTGGATTTTTGGCGTTTCCTTGTAGAAGCTTCTTTCCCTAGAAGCTGGCTTAGCTTTCTTTTCTGTTGTGTTTCCACTTTATACTATGCTAAGGAATATTACTTTGTGCTTTGGGCTTTGCTTTGAACAGGACCTCTTGTTGTGCCAGTAATTTTGTATGGTTTACTTGTTCCATCATGATGATGTTGACAGAGATAACAGTGAATACTGTTATTTTGGTAGAGATGTATTTTGGGGTGAAGAGCAGTCATTTTTTTATTTTTTTTATTTAATAGTAGTTATTAATTACTTAGCCATGTTTCAGTCAATAAGAAGGATTATTGTGTAAGGTTTTGAAGTTCAGAGAGAGAGATTTGAGAAACCACATTATGCTGAGTAAACTGGACATAGAAAACACAATATGCAACTGGATCCTCAACTTCCTAACTGAAAGGCCACAAATAGTTCAAGCTGGAAAGCATCACTCAAACAGCATCACCCTAAATACTAGGGTCCCAAGGTGCATACTCAGTCCACTTCTTTTCACAGTTCTAACACATGACTGCACAGCTATGCATCAGTCAAGAAGAATCAATATATTTTCAGATAACGCCACAGTAATCGGTCTTATCAAGAAGGAAGATGAGGGGATCTACAGGGAAGAAGTGAATCAACTCATTCATCGGTGGACTGACAACAACTTAGCAGTAAATGTTGAGAAACCCAAGGAAATCATCATCAATTTTAGGAAGAAGAAAAAGCCATATACCCCTATCATCATCAATGGCGCTGCAGTGGAGAGAGTAAATAACACCAAATTCCTAGGGATACATATCTCGCAAGATCTAAGTTCGGGCACAAACACTTCCTGCCTTATAAAGAGAGCCCAAAAATGTTTGCACTTCCTTAGGAGACTTCTTAGAGCTAACCTCCCCCCACAGGTCCTACTCACCTTCTACAGAGCCATGACGAAGAGTTTACTGGCAAACAACATCATTGTCTGGTATGGAAATTGCTCTAAAGAAGATCAGAAAGCACTGGATAAGATTGCTAAACAGGCCACAAAAATCATTGGCTCCAACCTTCAATCCCTACAGGACATATATTCAAGCAGATGATATGACAGAGTCCAAAAACTATTGTGGGAGATACACCAGCTGGCTCATGGACTGTTCAAGCTCCTGCCAACAAGGAAGCCCTAAAAAAGCATTAGATGCAGGACATCCAGATTCCATAATAGCTTCTTCCCACACACTATCAGATTGCTGAATAACAAGCCCGTAGCCTAACAAGCTATATGGGTAAAACATTTGTGTGCAATATGTCATTGTTGTTTACATAAACTCTCTGAATAGCTCACTTCATACGTCTCTATCTGCACTAGGCAAACTGTGAGGTCTAAGTTAATGGTATATACTGGTGGTGGGTAAGCTTACATGTGTGCCTGTCTTATTTATTATAGTACTGTTTTTCTATTGAGTCCATTCCTGCTGTTGTATTTGTTGTGTTTCTGATGTAAATAGAGCTTTCACATTTGTTTTACTTTATTTACTTTTTTTGCATCTTATTTTTTTATTTTTTATTTTTAATTTAAAATTTGTATTAATTTAATCTATCTTCCTTCTGTAAACTGCCCTTCATATGGTATTAGCCTAAGTATCGAAATTTTGTGTAGTGATACGCACTTTTTCCTCTCTGTTGATCTGTACAAGAATAACGTTTACTTTCACTTTGATTATGATGAAGTCATCAGTGAACTGAATGAGGGTGGCATTTTTTTGGAGCATTGATGAATATATTGAAAAGTATGGGACCTCATACAGATCGTTGTGGGACACCAATAGTTACAGTCAAGATAGCAGACAAATCATTTTTTCATTTCATTGATTGTGCTCTGAGAGGTAGCTGTGGAACCATTGCAGTGAAGAGCTGGTGAGCCCTAGGATATGAGTATATAACAGATTTTGGTGGGAGACAGTATCAAAAGCTTTTGATAAGTCTATGAATATGGTAGAGACTAGGCTTCTAGCATTTCCATGGGTGTTGGCAGTGTTAACAAAATATATCCAAGAATTTGTTGTGCCATAATGAAAATTGAAGCTGTCTTGGGTTGAAGACAGATGCTTTTTATCTGTTAGATAGCTTAGAATTTGCATCTGAATACACTTTTCTAATATTTTTGTGGTGGAGATAAGATGGCACTTGACCTATAGTTTCAAAGATCTGTATTAATTCTACTCTTATGCAGTGGAATAATGAATTATTTTTTTCCATCGTGAGGGGACTTTATATTTATATAGGAATTTCTTCATCAGAATTGAAACAAGATGTGCAGTAGTGTCAGCCACAATTGTAAGATAATCAACAGGTGGATTGTATAATTTTATGAGGTATCTGTTGATGGTATCTGTGGGAAGTAGTTGGAAGGAGAAATGTTGATGGAGGTTATTTGATTAAGTTGGGACATTGGAAGCTCCAGAAAAAGACAGAAACAGTTGGTCTGATTTACATTTCAGTTTCTTCATCCTTAAAGCTGATTTAATAAGGACATAATCATTAAGCCCCATGTATCTATGTGCCCCAAGTCTCAGGATCCACTCTAGTTCGTGAAATAAAAAAGTGCACTTGCAAAGCACACTCTAGCATTAGGAAGGGAACACACTTTTTTATTTCAAGTTTTATCTGTTATACATGACAATGGTAGACTAGGACCCATTAGTCATAATACTGAAAGTTTACATGTAACTCCAAATGTGCAGTAGGTTCTCTGACAAGGCAGCTGAATTGTTGATGTTATTTATCAGTCGCATTTCCTGCAAATTGATATCCTCAACTTCATAATGTTTTATCTGTTGTTTACTGAGCCTTTTTCTCATTCATTCTCTAATGACCATCCAGCATTTTTCTCTATCATCTCATTCCGTGTACCTCCTCTCTAAAGATTAAGGTCATGGCTGGGGGAGGGGAGAGAGCAACTGCATCTGTTATGCTATAATAAACTAGATCTGAGGATCACTGCGGTTATCCATTATGGAACCAGACTTATTTCTGCTACTAGTCTGTAACTCCTCCCCCTGCTGGCTTGCTGTGCATGTCATGGAATTAGGACCGAACATTATCAACCCGTCAGATGTATATGTTTCCATACACATGCTGAATCTAGCTACAGTGTTACACAACGTTTAGCAGGAACAAGAGCCTGTCCATTTACTATATGCCTGTCCATCCTGCCCCTGCTGGGTTTCAGTACTACAGCAAACAAAGCCACTTCATTTCGCTTCACTTCATTCTGGATGGACAAGCTGGTGCTGACCCCTCATTCTGACTTTTTTCAGCTGTGTCCCCCAATATACAGTATAGGATACTTCAGATGTCTGTTTTAGAGCAGGAGTTAACATAAATGAGATACTTGTCAAATGACTGGCAAACTCATAACACCTAAAGTGAGTATCTTGAAGTAAAAATACCTCATGCCTCTTGCTTCTTCATTCTAGGTCTTCATGAAGAGTTTCAACAGAAGTATATTACAAGTGTATTACTAACTGATCTTGCATCAGCTGTGCAGTAGTAAAGACTTTATCTGGGCCACAGAGCAGTCTACAATAATACTTCAGAAATGTTTTAATAAAGTTAAACAGTTTTAGGAAAAACAGACTTGCCACTCACCTTCCATGGGTAAACTTTTACTGCTGTGTCACATTCACCGGCGTCACAGTTAAGAAGCCCATGCAAGGCATATGCAGCAGCATAAACTGCTGTGTACACATTGAATGTTTCACGCCATACACCATCACCTAGGATAGCTGCTATGTCTTTATGGGTGAGAGTCATGCATTCAGTGCATTGAACTGTGCATGTGTTCCTGTCTTGTTCAGAGTGTTCTTGTACGCTGCAAATATCTGTTATATTAGATGATTGTGAAGATGTGCAAAAGTACTGAGATTTTTCTATATCTAAAACCACCTTTCTTACATAGTCTTCAAAGCCTGATATATATGCACTATTTAACGCAGTGCCAAGAACTGTGCCTATATTTGAGTTACCTAAAATTCGTGCTACAGTAGTACTTGTTGACCAGGCCTCACTTGCTATCCAAACCATGTTAATGACATTTTTTTGAGCAATGATCTGCATGAAATCTGTGGCATTAGAAGCAAAGAGAACAACCACACCAACATTTGCAGACTTAAGATCATATATAATATTATTTATAATCTTAGTAAACTGGTTGCCTGATTGAGCTTGAGTCTGAGGAATAACATCATTGTATGCAATACAAATGTCTTTTTTAGATAGCTTTTCTTGAAACTCTTTTAACCCTTGCTTCCCATATTCATCATCAGAAGTTAAAACTGCAATCCGTTTCCACTGGAATTTTACAATTAGCTGCACTATTGCATTTACTTGATTTTTGTCACTGGGAACAGTACGAAAGAAGGAAGGAAATTCATTTATATCACTCAGGGTTGCAGTGGAAGCAGAATAGCTGATCTGTGGAAAACATTTAGACAAACAGATAAATTAATCTCTGAAGTAAAACCAGTATTTAAACACAGACATTTTATAATATAGCTATTTATCGTGCTTAATGAATATTTCAGTGACAGAGAAAATCTGATGTTATCATAGAATGATGACCCTCCCCCCAACACACACAAATGCTCTTTGAACTCTGTTAGCACCTTTGGTGTTCTCCATCCTAAAACCTGCAACTGGATGCATCCATTAGGAGATCAGATCACATGTTCAGACATTAGATTTCTACAGAAAGAAATCCAGTTCATTGAAAAAACTACCTTATCTCTACGTTATATTCCAACAGTTATCAATCAACTTCAACCGAAAGGAAGACATTATTTCTGTTTCTAGAAATTGCTGAAACTTCATTTATTTTTTTATTTACATTTGTTGACCGGAGTATCTGATTGGATGTAGGTCCATTTTCAGCGAAGGCCCAGGGAGAAAAGCTCCACAGTTAAAATAAACAGACAGTAGTTACATTGGATTACATAGCGATTAACAATTTGATTAACATAGCAATTAATTACAAACATATTTACAGATGAAGAACATAGTACATCAGTAGACAACTAGAATCTTTATCTGCGAAGTACATAACAGACATTAACAAATGTTACAATAAGAAGTTCCTGCTGTATTTTAAGTACTAGGCTTATGAGCATCTAGCTTGCTATAATCAAGGTAGTTAGTGGGGAGGAAAGAAAGGTAATGGTTGGATGGGGTGGGTGTTATTAGAGTGGGAGTTGCAAGGGCATAGCCAGCATGTTTTTAGATGTGCTTTTAGTAAAGTTTTGAAGTGGGTGCATGATGGTACGGAGGTACTTGTGGGTGGGAGGGAGTTCCATAATTTGGCTATGGTGCAAGAGAATAGTGCTTCACCAGCAGAGTTATTGGCTTTAGTGATCTGCAAGTGATTTTTGTTACTGGATCTTAGTGGTCTGGTGGTGCTATAGGGTTGGAGGAGATTCTGGAGGGATGGGACATTTAGTGGATGGTTTACTAGTTTGTGGGCAAGTGAGAGTTGATACTATTGAAGGAGGTGAGGGAGTTCAAGCCAGCAAGTGAGAGACAGTGGTGACTACAGTAGGATGCCCCTGTGGCGAATTTGGCGATTTTGTTGTAGCAGGTCTCTAGCTTGTTTAGATCGCATTGCCTTAGGTTTGTATATATTGGAGAGGCATAAAGTAGGGTGGAGATAAGGTGGGAATTTGCTATTGAAATCTTTGCTGCTTTGGTGAGAAGTTGCTTATTTCTGTATAACGTTCCTAGTTTTTTGTGGACTTTTTTTATGGTCATGGATATGTGAATGTCAAATTTTATATTGTACAATTTAGTGTTGGTCATAAGACATTTAACCCTTTTGTGTCTGAATGTATATTGACTATTATGACCAAGGTACATATATATTTATTATACATCAAATTACCAGATTTTAATTTGCATATTTTGGTATATATAAATCATTACCTTTCTATACTACTTTAAAATTCCAACTTAATAAAATAAAATAGAATAAAATAGAAACCACATGGACTTATTACAATTAATTCTAAACATTATTTAAAATCATCAAACATTTTAAAATTTTGGTATAACACATTATACCATTTTAATAAACAAACTTTAATAAATTCATATTCATAATGATCTACACTAATAAATAATAATATACTTATGTATGTATGCCCTTCAGTATATTCTAAATATCTGAATATTATGTATTTTCAATACTATAAATGTAAATATAAGTAAAAATTAGTAAGTGAAATTTGAACACCAAAAACAAAATTCTAGTAGTCAGGTGCTTTTCTATTATAATTACTATTGGTATATTGCTTTTAAAATGAAAAAACTATCTTATAATTTTTAATGTAGTAATTTTAATACAAATTTCTTAAAAAATATAGTATTTTTTAATAAACTTTAATAAAATTTTAATAAATTACCATTCATCTTTCTAAATTTTTTAATCTTAAAATACATTTAATAGATGTCATCTCATTTAATCGATCTATCACTTTAAATCTAAAATTGTGCCCTTGGCAGTGTCTAGCCAGTCAAGCCTTGTCCAATCTAGTTTTTCTCTAACTATATATGTGTCAGAGTCCAAATTAAAGTAACTGCATGAAAATTCTAGACTAGACTAGTCAATTTTTCAACTACTGGTCCTATTTGTTCATTATTTCCTTCTCAAACCTGGTATAGCACAGTGTAGTGGAATATATATTCCTTCCCATCGATTATTTTTTTTCTAAGCGTATATTAACAACAAATTCTTTGGGTATCCCCTTTGTAAAAAAAAAGAATAAATTGTAGGAGAGGACTGTAATAATGTTTTTCTATCAATTTTATTTTTGTAAACTGTAAGTCATTAACAGATTTAAGAAGGACCAGGGAGTCCTTTGAAATTTGTTTCTCTAGCTTAATATATTTTGCAAAATCTTATCAATCACTAGCACAGGTCAATGTCAAATTTTAGTTTATTGTCTATTTCCATTCCTAGCAATTTGGTGTGTGCAGTTGGGTATATAGTGCTGTTGTCTTTTGCTGTTATGTTAAAGTGAGAGTTATTTTGAGTATGTTTGGTGGGTTGGAAGATGAGTAGTTTAGTTTTGTTTGGGTTGAGTATTAATTGGGCATCGGATAACCAAGTTTCAACAGAGGAAAAGGCTTTTTTTGTGACTTTTTGCAGTTTGGGTAGGGATTGGGTTGAGCAGATGATGGTTGAGTCATCTGTGTATTTTATGAGTGTGCCATGTTTGGTGGCAGAGGCTAGATTATTGGTGAAAACAGAGAAGAGTAGGGGTCCAAGGATGGATCCTTGGGGAACCCCTATGGAGACAGGTAGTTGGGGAGATATGTCATTCTGCCATACAACAGATTGTTGGCGGTCAGACAGGTAACTCCGAAACCAGCATTATTCCTGTGTCATTGCATTAGTACAAGAAGCTTTGCTTCTCACAGGGTAACATGATGAATTTGGTTGAGTATTCACTTTCCTTCCTGTCTTTTCTGTGCAAGCAACTTACGAGTAATGTCAACCAGATGGAATCTTCCAGTAACAAATGTTTTCTTTTGCCTGCAATGTTTTTCTGTGGTCATTAGGTGGCAGGAGAATAATGATCATTACAGGTATTCCTAGGTATAAAGTACAGTTGTGTAAAATCTTACCATAACGGTGTCCTTGCCTTCACCGCTGCAGTATTCATTACAAATAGGGATTCCCTGCTGTGAAGCCCACCATCCAGCCAGTTTACCAAAGTTTACCATTGCTTTAAGGTATGCTGAACATCACCTACACACTCCTTGTGTAGCATAGGGCATAAAGGTGACATTTAAGTACGCCATCCTCAGAACTGATTGCCCCAGTAGGAACAGCAGTCCAAGGAAAACCAAAGAGAATCTGCACATCCAGGAAGGAAAAAAGAGTAGGGGGATGGAGGGAGGGAGTGAATATTGCAGCACTGAAGGCAAGGAAGTCTACCGTTATGGTAAGATTTTACACAACTGTACTATGTCCTTATATTCACCGCTGCAGTATTCATTACAAATGGGAGCATGCTAAAGCTCAAGAAGAAACTTGGGAGGAGGAAGTGGCACCAGAGCCCTCTAGGAAGCCATGAAGAATGGCATTAGCAAAACCAGCTCTGGCTCTGGAGATACCATCCAACTGGTAATGTTTGGTAAAGGTATGTACAGAAGTCCAGATAGCAGCTTCAGGAATAGAAGTAGTGTCCAAGCCTTTGAAAAAAGCACCAGAAGAAGCTACAGCTCTAGTTGAATGAGCCTTTACAGAAGGAGGAAAGTTCTCACCATGAAAAGTGTAACTAAAGGAAATAGCCTTTGAAATTCAAGTAGAAATAACTTGCTTGGAAACAGCAAAACCTAAAGACATTGGATGAAATGAAACAAACAACTGCTCTGATTTTTCTGATAGCTTTAGTTTTATCCAAGTAAAATCTGAGCTGTCTATGCACATCTAAGGTATGCAGCACCCTCTCCCTGTCAGATTGTGGAGAGGCAAGCAGACAAGGCAACGAGCTGATAAGTGGGCCTTAACAGAAGAATAGGCCAAACCAGCATTAAGCAACTCACACAAACAAGAGAGAACCAAAGGAACATCTGCAGAACGTGGGTTCAGGTCATGAAAAAGACACCAAATCGAAAACCTCTTCCATTTAGACAAGTAGGATTTCCTAGAAGTAAGCTTTCTGGCCTCCTGCAGGACCTGCAGCATGTCTTCAGAAAAAAGGTGCCTATGATGGATAAAAACCCTATCACGCACAGTGTCATATGAAGTGTGGACAGGTGGGGATGGATGAGAGCCCCTTTGTCTTGTGTGAGGAGATCCACCCTGTGAGGTAACTTGTAATGATTGCCCTTGGCTACATGCAGAAGTAGAGGGAACCAGTTCTATCACAGCCAAAAGGGTGTCACCAACAAGATTTTGGGAGCATCCAACTGAATCTTGAACAAGACTCTCACAACGAGAGGAAGGGCATGGAATGCATAAAGAAACATCCTCTTTCAAGAAAATGAGAGGGCGTCCACTCTCCATACCAGAGGACCTGGGACTCTGGCACAAAACAGAGGAAGTTGTCTGTTCAGAGAGGATGCAAAGAGATCTACTTGAGGAACAACCCACTGGTGAATAATGTCCAGAAAACACATCCCTGTGAAGTATCCATTCATGGGATTGAGTGAAGGACCTGCTCAGAGTGGCTGCCACAATGTTATGATCTAAAGGAATATAAACTACCTGAAGAGTCACTTGATACTTGACAGCCAGATTCAATACCAGAAGTGCCAGGTCTATATTAGATAGTTGAAGTAAAGTAACTCTGAACACCTAATGGTCAAACCATTATGTCCGAAGTTGCAGAACTTCGACTATCTAAAAAAAAAAAAAAAAACAACTACACAATGCAAAAAACAAAAACTTGTTTTAAGCAGGGGTGCAAGCCCCATGCACCCATCACCCCCGCTACTTAAATATACCAACTCCGAGATCACACCACATTGAAGTGAAAGGAAATCTCCGCTTATGGAGACTGCCATTCAAATGCTCAAACTTTTACAAATTCGAACGTATGGTCTTGACCATATGTGGTTCGAACTTGTAAAAGTTCGACTACATGATAGGAACCCGAAGTGCCAGCCAGCAAAGAAGGTAAGATGTTTTTCCAGCTTGTTTGGTGATATACTATACAACTGTGGTATTGTCTGTGAATACTGTGAAAGGCCACAGATAGAAGAGAGGATGAAAGTCCTGAAGAGCCAGCATAAGAGCACTCATCTCTTTGATGCTGATGTGCTCCTTCTGCTGATGAGATGACTATGCTCCCTGAACCCTCAGGGAGCCAAACATTGCTCCCCATCCCACATCTGAAACATCTGTGAACAGATCTTGAGAGGGAAGAGGAGGTTGAAAAGGGAGTCATGGAGTCAGAGACAACTGCTGAATACACCACATAAGTTCTTTCTTGAGATATGGGAGAAGAGGAACTGTAAAGTCTAGAGAATGCACATACTGAAACCACACCAACTTCAGAAACCACTGGAACTTCCTCATATGGAGTTTGGCCAGATGGAGCATTGGAATGGTGGAAGCCACAAACCCCCTAGCTCTCAGAAACTCCCTGGCTGTAAAGGAGGCCAGGGAAAGAAGTGTTTGAAAGCAAAAAATGAGAGTTAAAGCCTTTGGAGGAGGCAGGGATGCCAGATTGGCACCATCTGAATCCTGCAACCCAGAAAGACATGATCCTGAAAAGAAGTCAGGGAAAACTGTTGGATGTTTATCATGAACCCCAGGCTCTGAAGAAGACAAATGGTAAAATGAAGATTTTACAAAAGGACCTCTGAAGAGGATGCCTGAATCAACAGGTCATCCAAGTAAGGAAAGATGTAGATCCCTTGAATCCTGAAAAAAGCAATCACAGGAGCAATGCATTTGGTGAATACCCTTGGGCCAGTAGAATGGCCAAAGGGCAAAGGACAGAACTGAAAATGCCATTCCAGGAAGCAACAGAGAAATGCAAAAATCTCCTGAAAAGAGGATGTATCGGAATATGGAAATAAGCAGCCTTGAAATTCAGAGACACCAGAAAGGCCTGAGGGAGCAAGAGAGGAAAATGGGACTGAAGGAACAACATCCAAAAGGATGGCACCTTAATACATTTGTTTAGATGAGAGTACCCTGCGACAAGAGATCTTGAAGAACCTCTGGATAAAAAGGAAGCTGTTCCCAAGGAGGCTGAGGAATGCCCATAAAAGGAGGATGGGAAATCCGAAGTACCCCTGATGAATGATTGATAGAACTCAAGACTCCTGCATGATTTGGAGTCAAACAGGAAGAGAAAGAGAAAGGCAAAGGTAAAGAGGAATGTGGCTGGGAGCAGGTGGATAGTCAAACAGCACTTTGTTTTACAGGAAAGGAAGGCTTTAGAATCCCTGAAGTCTGAGTGGCCTTAGCAGGCGGAGTCCATTTACCACCATTTTTACCTTTAGAAGGAGGGCAAGATTGCCTACAAACAAAGGCTGGCTTAGAAGGGTAATTTTGCTGAAATTTAGGCACAGGAGAAACAAAGACATGTTTAAGCTCCTTTAAAGCCTTCCATTTGATCTGAAGAGACTTAAATAAACCAGCAGCAGCTTCATCAAACAAAAGTTTATTATCCAGAGGAGCATCCATCAACTTAGCTTTAATATCATCAGGTAAAGGTTGAAACCCAAGTCAAGAATACCTCCTCAGAACTGAACCAAAAGCAGCAGCCCTAGAAGAGGTATCTGCTGCATCATAACTACATTTGATAGAATGATGAACTACCTGACAGGAAGTTCCTTGCAAGAAAAGAGCAGAAGATTTACTCTCAGAGTCTGGAAGATCAGAAAAAAGCTAACAAGCCTGAGAAAGAAGAGCGAACCTAGAAATATGGGTCTGATCATTAATAGCCCTAAAAGCTAGGTAGCTGAAGTATAAACCTTCTTACCCAGCCAATCCATGGTTCTACTGTCCTTATCAGAAGGCAGTAACCTGGATGAAGGAAGCAATTGAGACAGCTTATCTGAGGCTACAGACACCACAGAGGGATCAGTAGCAGGGAGTGTAAACAAAAAGAAACAAACCTCAGGCACCCTGTAAAACCTATACGACTTCTTGGGAGCAGAGGGCAGAGAATACAGCACTTTAGAGGCACTGGAAAAAGTATGCAATAAAACAACCAAGACAGGAGGAATGGTCGCAGTTTTAGGAGATTCCTTCTGCAGTAACTCATAGTACCTCTTATGGATATCCAAAACCTGGGCACAATCCCACTTAAAAAATTTTATCATCCTAGAGACTGTGTCCCCAAAGGAAATTTCCTCAGAAAGATTATCTATAGTGTAAGAGTCCTCCTCCTCAGACCCGTAGTGTAAAGGAGAAGGAATCTGGGTAGAATAAACAAGGGATTCTTCATCAGAATCCAACTCTTCGTCAGAATAATTCAATTCTCTGGGGCTTTTAGGGAAAGAAGAGGACCAAGAAGGATCAGAAACTGAAACCCTTTGAGGAGGTCTTAATGATAGTAAAGCATTAAATAACCCCTGGGTAAGATCCTGCCACTCACTCTGTTGATCCCTAGAAGAAGAAGAAACATGATTAGCTTTCTGTTTCTTTTTTAAGGGGACATCCATCCTACAAACCTGAGAAGGCACTGACTCAGGATGGCATTTCACAACTGTAGTAGGAGCTTCTTCCCTAAAAAGAAACTGCAGAACTCCCCTAAACCCCTCAGAAACAATCAACCATAGTTCCCCTGGAATGTCTGAAACAGATGCTTGCAAAGCCTCGTCAGACGTGCTGCCCACCAGATCCTCGACGGCCTCCAACCCAGACATGGCAGAGGAATCTGACGATACAATCAGGTAAGTCTCCGGATTTGTAATAACTTCAGGAGAAACTCCCAGCAGAAGCTGGGCAGCAGAAGGTTCTGGTCTTACCTTTTGTACCTTCTTCTTCCCTGATGGTTGACCCTTGTGGCAGGAAGTTCAATCCACATTATCTTTAGCAAGAAGCTTAAGACGCTGGTTCTCAACATACAATGAAAGGGAAGAAAGCCTACAACAAAGGATTTTAGGGACAAACACCTGACAAATTGTACAAGATATATGTTTTGGTGGTATCATCTTAAGGGCAAGAAAGTTGAGTTAAACATAGATTTACAGAGGAAAATAAACACACATGAAGGCAATCAATCTGGTTAAAAATGGAAGAGGGGAACAACCCTCGCTTCCTCCTTTATTATAAAGCACATGGTCATGTGACCTCTCCTGACATCTCCACACCAATGACGTCAGTGTAAGAGCACACATAAGATCATTCACTCTCTTTTATTATTATCAGTCAACACCCCCACTTGCTCTTACGCTGTATAAAAATACATTTTAAGAACATATTTTTGGATAACTTTTCCTTCACATTCCAAATATGTAATACATGAATTTTCAGTCTTCGATTTCGTAGCAGGTTTAGTAAAGATATCTGCAACCAGTCCGTTGTCGGGCAATATTCAATGCTTATTTTGTCATAATCAAGTGCTGACCTAACAAAATGATACTTAATGTCAACATGTTTACATCTCTGTCAGTTTACTGGATTCTTCGACAAAGCGATTGCTCGTTGATTGTCCAGAAATATTGTTACTGGCACATACTTGCACTCTCCATCCATTCCACTCAACAACTGCACAAGGTACAAACTCTCCTGTGTTGTTGCTGCCAATGCCATGTACTCTGCCTCACATGTAGATAAAGCCACCATTTGTTGTTTCTTTGATTTCCATGAAATAATAGGCCCGTCTCTATTAAGGCAAAAGCAATAACCTCTTGTACTACGTCTATCGTTTTGATCTGTTGCCCAATCTGCATCACTGTATGCTACAAGCTGAAGTTTCCCTTCACTTTTCTTGTAACACAGCTCTCTGTCCAATGTACCTTTTAAGTATCTTAACACATGTTTGGCTAGTGTTAAATGAGATTCACTCGGTTGTGACAAATACAATAAGAATTTTTGCAATGTACCTGTTTTGGTTCATCTTTACTTCACCACTGTTCTGGGTAAAGTCAATGCCTAATAAATGTCTTAGCTTTCCCAGATCTTTCATTTTAAATTTTGCTTTGTGCATTTCTTTTACATCGTTTAGTGATTCATTGTCACTAGCTGCTATAATTAGATTGTCAACCCATATATACACAGTGGTCTGCGGGGTTTTGGATAAAACTATTTTCACAAAGATAATTGTGCAACATTGTTTGTTCCAGTTACGCCCTGATTGTTTCAATCCATACAATGACGTATTCAGTTTACAAACCAATTTTTCATCATTATTTGATTTCTTTTCAAAACCTTCAGGTTGCTCCATATACACCTCACAGTCAACAGGAGCATGTAAATAGGCCGTTTGTACATCCATTTGGTGCAATTCTAAATCGTACTGAACTGCCATCTGCATTAGACTTCGTAAAGATGTCATACTTGCAGTTGGTGCAAAAGTTTCATTATAGTCTATACCAGCGACTTGACTGTAGCCTTTAGCCACATATCTGGCTTTGTAAGTCTCAGTATTATCTGCATTGTCTTTTACAGTGAAAACCCATCTATCCCCCACTGCATTTTTATCTTCTGGCAGTGTGGTGAGTGTGAATCTGTTGTTTTCCTCTAAAGACTTAAGTTACTCCTTCATAGCTTTGACCCACTTCTCCAAGTTAGACGAAGTCATGGCTTCTTTAAAGCTCTGTGGTGTATTGCATATTAGTCTGTAACAATAGTCAACATTAACTGTCACATAATCGTCATTTTCAACTTTACACTCATAGTTCTTCAAGTATGCAGGTGGTTTTCTCTCTCTTTTAGAATAGTGTGTATCTTGCCTTTCCTCTTCTTGCCTTATTTTTGTGTCTCCATCATTTATTATAGATTCAGTGTGATTCACTTGTATTTCTTTTGTGATTTGACTGTCAGCTTTTGATTCTGACAACATGCACACTTCTTCTGGTATTAAGATCTTCATCCATCACTTCTGGGTCTGTCTGAATCTGGCATTCAGCTACATTCTTAGTAATGAACTTGACTAACCTATGTTTAAGGACCCTTCCTGTGTCTGGATAATAGACCAGATATGATGGGCTGTTTTTATCATATCCAACAAAGATCCCCTTATCACATCTTGGGTCTAACTTCTTTTTATCTTGTCTGTATGCATAGCACACTGATCCAAATTCTCTCATCCTTGAAAGATCAGGTTTCTTTCCTGTTAGCATGAAGAATGGGGTCTGCCCCGCATGCCTGTTGTAACATCTGTTGTGAATAAAAGCAGCAGCCATTACTGCACATGTCCACAACTCTTTAGATATGTCACTCTCTAGCAACATACACCTTCCATTTTGAACAGTGTTCTCCAGTTTCTCTCTGCTGTCCTATTCCGATGGGGTGAGTAAGGTGCTGATGTTTCCTGTCTTATAACATTTTTACTCAATAGTGACTGAAAGTCTTTCGACATGAGCTCAGTGCCATTATCTGATCTGATACACTTTACCTTTCCATAAGGGGCTGAATCTGCAATAAACTTTTCATTCGCCTTGACTGTATCACTCTCGGCTTTCAGAAAGTGGGCAAATATTATACCTGAGTAGTCATCAGTAAATGCTAAAGTGTACTTAAAGCCATCTTTTGCTACTGGCTCAATTGGGCCTGCCAAATCAGTATGGACTAGTTCAAACACAGCTTTTGCTCTTGCATCTGGTTCTCTGTTTCTGCTCTGTACAAATTTCCCTTGCGTACAGGTTTCACAATCTAGATTAGGTCTCTTAACTTTACCTTTAATTTTCATTCCTTTTGCCACTTTTTCTAATTTTGACACATCTTCAAAATTACAGTGACCAAGCATTTTATGCCATGCTTGAATGTCATAACAGCTGTGAGATGCATCATAATGTGTCTCAGTATCGTTTTCTTCATCATATGTGTCTAACTAATAGAGTCTATCACACTCAATTATGTCAAACCTGGTGCCGTTTTTATAGATGAGTTGGTCCCAGCCTTGCTTAAAGTTGATCAAGGCCCCCTTCGACGTTGCTGCCTTAACAGAAAAATGCTTTGTGGATACGTCGGGATATACAGCGCCAGAGTCATCATCACCTTTACTTTGCGTCCCTCTGTGTTAAGCAGCCATACCTCTGCATTACCTCTCTTCTGTCCGACCCCACTGGTTCTCGTCCCATCAGCTAATTCCACAATGTGTTCCTCCAGTTGGAAAGTTGCATCAAAGTATTCAAACTTTTTCAGGTTGTTAATTATGTGTGACATGGCACCAGCGTCCACCATTAATCCCTTCTGTTTTAATTCACGAATTTGATGCTCATTTATTCTGAATACAAATGTGTGATCATCCGCATCAGTTGCTTGTTTCACATTATCTTTCTTCTTTCATCTACAGTTACTGTCCCTGTGGCTAGAGTTTTTACACAAACTACACCACTGCCTCTGGCCTTTATATTCTCTCTGGCATTCTCGTGCCTTATGTCCCTTTTGGCCACAGCTATAGCATATAATCTCTGCTTTTACTCTTTCTCCAAGGCCACTCGCTTTCATCACATTATCATTACTTATGTTGGCATTACATTTCTCGGTATGTTCATAGCCTCTCAACCTTGTTTTGAACTCACCAAAGCTCAACTTATCATCATCTTGCGTGATGTGGACCACAAATGGTTTAAAAGTTTCAGGCAACCATTTCAGAATCATTGCAATTAGTAATCCATCACTGAGCTTCTCCCCAGCATTTCTAAGTGCCGTAATGGCCGTTTCAGCCCTAATAATATAGTCTGTGACACTTCCACTGGTGGCCTTCTGGAGGCTTGTTAATTCAGAGTATAGGCTAATTACCTATGGCTTCCCTTTTCTGGCATAATGATCTCTCAAGATCTGAAGCACTTCTCTACCATCGTCTGTAGCTTCTCTCATTACGAGGGACAAACTTTTTTCATCTAAGAACTGTATTAGTTCTGCATATGCCCCCTCATTTTTCTCATCGTCGCCTTCCTCCTCATTCTCATCATCCTCTGCGTCCTGCTGCACATTTCGCAAAATGGCATCTTTCAGCCCTAGCAAATGCAGATGTCCCAGAAACTTTGTCTCCCACAACTCATAATTCTTTTCATCTCCGTCAAAACATAGTCTATGCCATTGGCTTCCTACTTCCCTCCTGGGCTTATAACCTGTTGGTGGTATCATCTTTAGGGCAAGAAAGTCGGGTTAAACATACATTTACAGAGGAAAATAAGCACACGTGAAGGCAATCAATCTGGTTAAAAATGGAAGAGGGGAACAACCCTCGCTTCCTCCTTTATTATGAAGCATACGGTCATGTGACATCTCTTGACCTCTCCACACCAGTGACGTCAGTATAAGAGCACGCATACGATCATTCACTCTCTTTTATTATCACCCAACAGTATGGTTGTGAGCAGCTCCTAGGCAAAAAAGGCACTTGTGTCTGGCATTTACCCTTCCTGGATGACATTAACCCCCCAAACAGTAGAAAACAATCAGAAAAAGAACAAAAACCCAACTGGGTACTTACCTGCAATGGTGAGGACTTCAGAAAACAGGAGTAATCACTGGAATGCCAACAAACAGAAAAATGGACAGAGGTAACAGACCGATGGTTAAAAACAGTGTTTTAACTGGCGATAAAGAAGATCTGAGGATGGTATGCCTGAACATCACCTTTATGCCCTTTGCTATGCAAGTTGTGTGTAGGTGACGTTCAGCATACCCTAAAGCAATGGTAGACTTTGGTAAATTGGCCTGATGGTGGACTTCACAACAGGGAATCCACATTTGTAATGAATACTGCAGAGGTGAATGTAAGGACATCACTCTAATCTTGTACAGCATTTTTTGTTGGTTTGAGCTGACAATGGGAAAATGTGAAATGTAACATTTATCTGACATTCAGAATTCTGAAAAAAAATAGCTATACCAAACCCAAATATGTAGCTTGAATGGTCACTAAAACAGTCAAATGGATCAAAGCGTCATTCTAGTTGAAATGTATTCTCAGTACAGGTAACTATAATATGACCATCTACAACAACGTCCAAAAATTGAAGAAAAAAAAAGAACATAGTGGGCTAGAACAAAATGACATAAAGATAAAAAATTAGGAGTTATGTGCTTACAATAACATGGTATCTGTGTTGTCCATTTTCTTTCTTCTTCACTGTTGGGTGTCGGATTGACTCAGCCACATTTCAACACTCATGATAAAAGTCTCAAGCTCCTCCCTTACCCATAATGCACCATATCTTCTTGAATCCCTCAGATCGAGTTTGCTGCCCCAATACAGAATATTATAAGAACAGAACAAAACAAACCATTCAGAACTCAAACCAGCAACCGATGAGTTCTGTATAAAACCTCTAGGTAACTTCCCCGAAGACCAGGATGGGGGATGTTTGGAAGGGATGTAGGGAGAATGAAAATGAACAGCACAGACACCAAGTTATGGTAAGTACATAACTCCTAAATCTGATGTTGTCCTTTTCATTCTTCCTCACTGGTGGGTCAGAATCCCTAGCTACGTAACTCTTGGGTGGCTCTCAAGGAAGGATATGCCAGCGCACTGTTGAACCAAATGAAGCCCTGCTTCTGGAAATAATGTCCAATTTGTAGTGAGAGACAAAAGTATGCAACTTAGCCTAAGTGGCTGCAGCACAGATTTCATCATTTGAGGCTCTAGATGAAAAAAGCATATGAAGTAGCCATAGATCTGGTAGAATGGGCCTTTGGAGGTTAAGGCAACTTAATGCCTTTTGGAAGTAAATGAAAGGAATACAGCTTGTAATCCAATTAGCCAAGGTGAATTTTGAAATTGCTTGACCCAAATGATTTGAAGCAAAAGAAACAAGCAACTGATCGGACCTTCTATTTTTTTTGTTCTGTGGAGGTAGAAACGTAACTGTCTATGAACATCAAGAAGGTGCAACATGTACTCTCCTTTATTAGATAAATTTGAGAAGAAAACTGACAATTGAAATGCTTCTGTAGCAACCCTAGGCATAAAGGAAGGATTAGTTTGTAGGACACTCTGTCCTTGTGGAAAATGATGTAAGGAGCTTTGGCTGAAAGGGCTAGGAGTTCAGATACTCTCTTAACTGAAGTAATGGCCACCAGAAAGATACTTTTCCTGGAAAGATATATCATGTTGCAGATGCTAACTGGTTCAAAGGGCTTCTGTGAAAGGCCCTGAAGGACAATAGTCAAATCCCACAGTGGTGAAGGGTCCATTATTGGAGGCCTGAGCAAAATATACCCTTCATAAAAGCTTTAAACAACCTTGACAAAGAAATAGAAGAAGCCTTCTCTCCCATATGGAAATTAGAAATGGCAGCTAGTTGTAGTTGTATGGCTCCTTCTTGAAAAGGAGAACTCAGAAAAAGGAGAATAAGTGAAGTAGGTGCTGAGAAAGGATCAATATTCTCCTTAGAATCCCATATGGAGAATCTTTTCCATTTACTGCCATGAAGTTTTTTGTGGAGGCCTTCTGGGAAGCAAGAACTATGTCATGGACTGGGGAAGCTAGCCTGGACTTTCTTACAGTTATGGGAAGTGGAGGAACCATGCAGTCAGTCTGAGGGTGTGGAGACTGGGGTGCTGGTGTTCTGATGGGTGAGAAATAAGATACTGACTGAGATCTAGTATCCATGGGGGATACTTGCAGTGAGACCATACAAAGGGGAACCACACCTGATCAGGCCAAATTGGGGCAATGAGGTTTACTGAGTTCTTCAACCTGCTGGCTTTCTGCAGAATTTTCAGAATTAATGGAAGAGGAGGGTAAGCATAAAGGAGACCTGGGGGCCAGTTGTGGACTAGAGAATCCCTCTTTGACTCCCCTTCAGGAAAATTGGAGCAAAGTACTTGTTTTATTTATTGTTCAGTGGAGAAGCAAAAAGGTTGTAATGAGGTTGGCTCCAACGGTTGAAATCTTGTTTGCTACTGATGGATTGAGAGATCACTTATGAAGAATCAGAATGATTCTGCTGAGTCTGTCTGCCAGCACATTGGTTTTCTCCAGTATGTGTGTTGCAATCACAAAGCAGTCTGAAGAGATCACCCTCTCCCAAACCCTCATGGCCTCCCTGCCTAAAGGATAGATCAGGTTTCTCCTTGTTTGTTAATGTACCAGACTACTGACATGTTGTCTGTGTGAATTGCAGTTGTCCCCAGAGGGAGGGAATCCTGAAAGGCTTACATTAGAAGAACTGCCCTCATCTTTAGGACATTGCTATGCATTGTACCATCTTTCCTGAAAATGCTCCCCAAACCCCAAATGGGATACATCCATAGTCACTGTGGCTACTGGGGGAAGATAGAACAGTCTGCCCAGAAACAGATCATTTGACTGCATCTACCACTGAAGACAGGGTCTGCAAATTGCAGTCAGCTTGATAGGATGACTTGATAGGATGACTCCTTCTCAACATGGCTTCAGGCCTAAACATAGCGCTACCACCATACTCTTATCTTTCACCCACACTGTTGCTGAAGCCAGGGAGAAAAATATCCTTGCATCTTCTCTCTTCCTTGACCTCTCTAAAGCTTATGACACTGTCTCCTATTGCAAACTAATTCCTAAACTAACTGAACTCATCCTCTCCCCCTCTTCTATTCAGTGGTTCACCAGCTATCTCACAAACAGGCTCCAGTATGTGAGTTGGCAATCCACCTGTTCCCCTTTTCTACCTATCCAGACTAACATCCCTCAAGGCTCAATCCTTGGTCCTCACCTTTTCAACATCTTTACTAATGGACTTTACTCCTTCTGCTCCATCTCTTCTCTCATACAATATGACAATGACTCTATGCTCATCTCCTCCTCTGATAACATCTATAACCCAGAATAATGCCTCAATACAAACAGAAAATGACTGACTTTAAAAACTGGCTTAGTTTCTGGTGTCATTCCAGGGGGATCCAGTATCTGACAACCTAAGAAGATATGATCGACAGACTACGATGCTTTGCCAGAGATGGCCTACATCTGTCTCACTTGGGCTTCAGGCTTCTGGCAAAGGGCCTTGCCTCCCCTGTAGTGCCTTTTTTAGGAAAAGTGATGGGGTTAAAACTACCAACATAAAAATTTCAACAAGACACAAATTAAAGATCATGCTGCTAAACGCTAGGAATCTAAACATGAAACTGCACTCATTGCAAGCATTCCTAACCCTGGAAAATGCTGATATCTGTGCAGTCACAGAAATCTGGTTCAAAGCTGTGGAGAGCACCCCAGCTTTACCTGGTTACTCACCCTATCATACATTCAGACCCCAAGCTGTGGGTAGTAAAGCCAAAGGAGGAGGAGTTTCAATATATGCTCTGCAAATTGTAGCATGTTACAGGCCACCCTCACAAACTCAGGAACCTCACATGGCTTTCCTGAAAACACTGGAGGGGATAAATGTATCTCCAAACACCATCATACTAGGTGACTTCAATTACCCTAATATAGACTGGGAACACTACTTAAGCCAAAACACCCTAGCCCAAAAGTTCCTGGAATTCATAAACTCAGATGCCATGGAACAACTAGTCACCATCCCCACAAGAGGAGAAAACATACTTGATCTCATCATCACGAACATGGGAGCACAATGTTCAACACCGGAGGTATACCCCTCACTGGTGAGATCAGATCACAAACAGATCTTGTTGGAGGTCCTCATCCCACCCCCACCTGAAATAAAAAAGACCACAGTAAAAAACTTCTCGAAAGCCGACTTCACACTTCTAAAGACTAGTGTGGTCTCCTTTAAGGCCCCCGAGCCGGTGGAAAACAGTACTCAAGCCGCTGAATCACTTACAGTTGCCTTCTACCAGCACCTGCAGGACTGCATGGATAAGGCAATCCCAAGCAAAACAAAGACTCTCTGTACCAAGGGCAAGCATCCAGTCTGGTGGACCCCAGCCATAAACAAACTCTACAACAAAAGGAGGAAGCTACTACAAGATAGAGCAAAATCCTTAAAAGGTAAGACACCTTTGATCACTATAAGTAAAAAACTAAGAGCTCTCATAAAATCATCCAAAGCAAATTTTGAGAGAAAAATAGCTAAAGACTCAAAAGACAATCATAAGGCCTTCTTTAGCTATGTTAGAAACCTGGGAGGAAACTCACAGATATGCTCAGAACTAGTTCAAAATGATGTAAAGATTACTGATCCTACAGACATTGCCAACATACTGGTTGACAGGTTCAGTGCAAACTTCTCCCCTCCCCAAAGGAGAGATATCTATACCAAATGGTTGCAGCCCCCCAAACATCTCTAACGCCCAAGTGAGAACTGCTCTCTCCAAAGCAAAAAACACAGCATCCATGGGACCTGATGGTGTCCCAGGCTGTGTGCTCCACGAACTCAACGAGGAATTAAACCCACAGCTAGGACAGCTGTTTAATCATAGTCTCACCTCTGGATATGTACCCAGGGAGTGGCGCACTGCGACTGTGGTCCCACTTCACAAAGGCGGTGCCTCCACCGACCCTGGAAATTACCGGCCCATTAGCTTGACAAGCCTTATCTGCAAAGCCATGGAGAGGATCATAATGGACCTCATAAATAAAGACAGGGAATTTGCAGACTTTGGATCCAACCCAGTTTGGCTTTGTCAAAGGCAGATCATGCCTTTTAAACTTGGTTGACTTTTTCGAAACAGTCACCAAAGCCATTGATGAGGAAAGGCAGTCCATACAGCCTACCTCGATCTGGCGAAGGCCTTCGATACAATACCCCACTCGGGTATCATTGAAAAACTCATCAGCTTAAATGTTAACCCATACATCACAAGATGGGTTGCAAACTGGCTGAGTGACAGAACCCACAGGGTCAGAGTTGCTGGCGCCATGTCAGACTCAAAGCCTGTCACAAGTGGGGTCCCACAGGGCTCAGTCCTGGGCCCACTCTTGTTTGGCATCTACTTTTCTGAAGTACAAGCAAACACAGGAGGGTTATGGCTGACAAAGTTTGCAGATGACTGCAAACTGGGCGTCGTAGTCGAAAACACATCTGACACAGATATCCTTCAGAAGGGTCTCACAGAAACGGATAACTGGTGCCAGAGCCATGGCCTAAAGTTAAATGCCAAAAAATGCATAGTCATACCCTTCGGGAAAAACAAGGTTACCCCTAGCTACCATATAGGTGGTAATCCTCTGAGCACAGAAGAAGTTATCAGGGACCTGGGGACCCAGGTTGACAGTAGCCTGTCATTCGACACCCATGTAGCTAAAGTAGTTAGGAAGACCTTCTACATCACCCACCATATCATGAAGGGATTCACATCTAGATCAAGGGAGGTCATAGTCTCCCTATACTCATCACTCATCAGACCAATGATTGAGTACAATGCCCCATTCGGAATGTATCTGACCCGACACTTGCAGCAGCTGGAGAGGCCACAAAAGTTCCTCACCAAAAGGATAAAGGGTCTCAAAAATCTGTCCTATGCTGCCCGACTGAAAGAACTCCAGCTCTATTCAGTTGCTTACCGCTTGCTCAGAGGTGACCTTTGCCTGACATACAAGGCCATGTCAAACCCAGATTTGATGAATATGCTTCACCTCAAAAATCTAGATCCGTCAGAGCCACAGGAGACTTAAACCTCGACACGGACAATAGGACGTGCTGGAGGATAGATTCATCACCCAAAGACTCCCTATGCTGTGGAACAAAATCCCGGTATATGTGAGGCAGAGCACCTCGCTGGCCTTGTTCAAGAGAAATCTTGACCAATGGATGGGAGATCGCAGATATACCCCAGGGATTACCTCAGTGTCACTGCTCGACAGAGGCACAGCAAAATAAAGGGTATACTAAAGGGTGGCTAAAACTATGGTCTAGGCTTGTAAATGCCCTCGGGCAGATAGCCTAGTATGAACCTATGAACCTATGAACCTATACATTAAAGACATACACACCTCCAGGCTGGTCAAACAGTATGATGCACAGGAGACACCCAGGTGCAGTTAACCATTAACAACACCCCTACTCAAATCATACCTAGCTACCGGCCCCCAACTACCCAAACATAGACTGGAAGTACTACTCATGCCAGAACACAAATGTCCAGAGATTCATTGATTTTGTCAATGCAAATGCATTGAAACAGCTAGTCAATACCCCAAACAAGGGGTGATAATATTTTGGACTTGGTATTAACCAACATGAGTAACCACTGCAGCATCCCTATAATATCATCTTCCCTGGTAAGATCTGACCAGAAATCGGTCATTTTCAAAGTCACCATTTCCCCCAAACCCCCTCTAGCTAGGATCAGACATAAAAACTTTTCCAAAGCTGATTACAGCCTCCTGAGAGATGGTATAAACAGCTTCATAGCCCCCTCCTCCCTCTATAGGAACTGGCACCAATATCCAAAACTATACCAAAGCATTTATATAGATGCATGGAATCAGGAATACCTGACAGGACAAAATCATCCTCTGCAAGGAAGATTAAACCTGTCTGGTGGACATCTGCAATAAATAAACTCTATAACAAAAGAAAAAAATTGCTGTCCAAGACCAAGAAGGAGCAGGTGCCCATTTGGAAACAATGTCTCCTTAGCCTGAACAGGCAACGAGTCCAAATTGGCCACATCTACTACAGACAATCATAAGGCCTTCTTCACATATGTCTGCAACCTCAAAGGAAGCACCCAGATCTTTTCAGAACTGCTGGTCAAGGACACCACATATACAAATTCCATAGATATAGCAAACTTGCTGGCTGACAGATTCAGTGAAAACTTTCCCCCTCTTTTCCTCCATCAGTAAATCAGGGCATCCCCAGTATCTGTCCCCTTCCCCTTATATCTAGGGAACAGGTCATCACTGCTCTCTCAAAGACAAAAAATATAGCCTCCATAGGACCCAAAAACATCTCAGTCTGTATCCTACGTAAACTCAGGCAGGAACTTGCAGCACCATTAGGCACCATATTCAACCAAAGCTTAAGTACTGGCTTCATCCCAGCTGAGTGGAGGACAGCCACTGTCATCCCTTTACACAAAGGTGGAGTGTCCACCGATCCAGGAAATTATAGACCCATCAGCCTAACTAGCTTGATCTGCAAGGCCATAGAAGATCATCATGGGCCTCATTAACAAGGACATTGGCAACCTCCAATCACTTGATACCACACAGTTTTGCTTTGTCAAGGGGAGGTCATGTCTGCTAAATTTGGTTGACTTCTTTGAGACAGTCACCAAAGCCATGGGTGAGGAGAAGACAGTGCACACCACCTACCTTGATCTGGCCAAAGCCTTTGACACTATTCCCCACTCGGGCATAATAGACAAACTCTCTCAACTAGGCATCAATCCATATGTTACCAGATGGGTAGCAAACTGGCTCAATGATATAACCCATGTAGTCAAAATAGGGGAGGCCACCTTAAGCAGTAGACCTGTATCGAGTGGCGTACCCCAGGGTTTGGTCTTGAGGCCTCTGTTATTTGGGATATACTTTTCTGTGGTGCAGGCCAAAACCAGCGGGCTATGGCTGACCAGGTTTGCAGATGACTGCAAGATGGGTGCTGTCATCAATTCCCCTAGTGATGTGGATATCCTCCAAGAGAGTCTCACTCAGACAATTGACTGGTGCCAGAAACATGGCCTCAAGCTGACTTCCAAAAAATGCATCATCATCCCCTTTCTGTAGAGTGATGTCCCCACAAATTATCACATTAATAACAATGTCCTAAGCACTCAATCAGTCATGAGGGATTTGGGCACTTGTGAGGGATTTGGGCACCCAGGTTGATAGCAACTTGACTTTTGACCACCATGTTGTTTCCATTGTATGGAAAGCCTTCAACATGGCCCACCTCATAAGTAAGGGTATCTTATCTAGGGACAAGGAGGTCATAACATCCCTGTATTCTTCCCTTATAAGACTCATTGTTGAGTACAATGCCCCTTTTGGCATGTACCTTGCAAAGCACATGCAGCAGCTAGAGCGACCACAGAGGTTCCTCACCAGGAGAATCCAGGACCTCAAACATCTACCACACACAGATAGGCTAAAATCTCTATCCCTCTACTCGGTTTCATACAGACTCCTCAGAGGTGACCTCTGTCTGGCATACAAGGTGATCACTGACCCCACGTTAATGGGAATGCTGCATATCCACAAGTAAAGCTCCAACTGAATAACCCACATGAGCGGCCTCAACCTGGTCTTTGACATCAAGACTTGTTGGCGGGACAGATTTGTGCTCCCAAGACTCCCCCATCTATGGAATAGACTCCCTCTCCACATCAAGCAGAGTACCTCTTTACCCCTTTTAAAATGCAACCTGGATAACTGGATGGGGAACAGAAAATATACCCCTGGGATTTCACCCATGTCCCTGCTGGACAGGGACATTGGGTGCTGATTTGTCTAAACACGGGCTAAACTGTTGGCTATGTTTATAAGGGCTTTAGGGCCAGTAGCCTAGTAACTTCCTATGATCCTATGATCCTATAAACCTTCTTTCCATCATCCAAAACACTTTCTCATCTGTGGAAAATGGCTATCTGACCACCAACTCATACTTAACTCCAAAAAGACTAAGCTCCTACTATTCCTTCCCAAATCTTTCTTCCAACACAAATCCATCTTTACCATCTTTTCTGTTAACAACACCCTTATCAAAGCAGAACCACATACCAAACTGCTTGGTACTATAATTGACGACCAGCTAAAATTTGACATCTGTATACAACACTGTATTAAAAAAAAAAAAATCAACCAGAAACAGGGTTTTCTCTACAGAAATAAAAACTTCCTAGCTCCCAACTTTAAACACACTCTAGCTTAAGCCTTCCTCCTTCCATGCCTTTTCTATGCCTCTCCTATCCTTACCTATCTCGGGTCATCCCTACTAAACAAACTCGAACAAATCTACAACAATATAGTGAGATTTTCCTGTGACCACCCATATAAATCAAATCATTGCCTTGCCCTGAAAAAAACTTCAATGGCTTGAATTCCCCCAAGTCCTGGTTCTTTCCCAACTGCACCTCACACACTTACTGCTAAACAAACTCTTAACTTGTCAGTCTCTTTCTTTCATAGGATCCCCCTATATCCCAGCTCATTCACTTTGTAGCTCTGACCAGAACCTTCTAACCATATATAAACAAAACAAAAACATTGGCAAACATCTCTACAAAAATTCAATGTCCCAAGCTTGGAATAAACTTCCTCCTGACATCTGTAGCTTAAGTTGTACCATCCTCTTTAAAACAGAAGTCAAAAAGTAGTTCCTGAACACAAGATCCTACCCCTGCCATAATCCCCCTTAATTTCTCACTTTCACTCCATTTCTTTTCTGCCTCTCTTCTTCTTTTCAGATTATTCTGTTCATATTCTATCCATTCCAGTTTATACAAAATGCACCATCTCATCCACTTACATCTTCCCTCAGTACATATCAAATGTTACTCGATATGTAGATAATTCTATACTGGTCATTGTGCTACTAGGGAATAATTTATTGCCTTTACTACACTGTTTCCTCACATATGCATCCCCATGTAAAAAAAAAGTTATAATAATTTTTTAATGTTGAGTTAATGTTGTCCTCTGCTATTTGTATAGTCTATGTACCTACTTTGTACTTTGTATTCTTACACCGCATGTCACTATTTTTGTATCCTTGTTTAAACACTCTCTTGTAAACTGTTCATTATTGTATAAGTGGAAGTTTTTCTCATCGGGTCTCCACTGAAAATGGGTCAATGGCTCACCTGGACTAACCCGGTTAACAAATGTCAAACAAAATAAAATAAACAGATCGAGATTGGTAAAGAATAGACCACTGAGCAGCCAGGGCCCATTGTCAAACTTGCATAAAAACCTTTGCCAGTGGTACTAGGATGATGGCTGATGATGTAGACCCCAGTGATCGGAGAACTAACTTTGCTGGAAGAAAAGGGAGATCCAGCAAGATCTGATCTTGTTGTCTGAGAGATAGTATGTGATGTAGAGGCAATGCAGCTACTTTTTTTGACGTATCCAGTTGTGTTACTATAAATTCCAGATTCTGAACAAGAGTGTGGTTTGATTTTATCAGATTTATTGAGATGCCTATGGAATTGAAGATCTGGCCTAGGTAATCCCTGGCTTGAATAAGTTGATGTCTTGTTGGTGCCGTAAAGAGCCAATTGTCTAAATATGAAAAGAATTGAAATCCTTTCAGCTGCCATACATTTAGTAAACACTCAGGGGGCTGTGGTGAGTCCAAAAGGCAGTGCTCTGAATTGGTAATGATTGGCTACCACCTAGAAGAGCAAGTGTCTCCTGGAACTTTTGTTCATTTTGATATGATAATGTGCATCTTGGAGATCTATGGAGCACATCCAATCATCCTTGCATAGAAGTGGTAAAATGGACTAGACCATAGCCATTCAGAACTTTGACTTCTTGACATATTGGTTTAGACTGCTGAGATCTAGGATCAGTCTTAGGTCCCTTGTTTTCACTAAAAAGAAGCAAGAATAAGTTCTGTACCCTATTTCTTCAGTCAGGACCTTTTGGATGACTTATTTTTCTAGAAGTTTTTGAACATCTTTAGTGGAATACTCCCTCTGACTGGGTGGCATGTCAGGGAGTATCCTCCTGGGACTTGGAGGTGAAGGGGAAAAAGGAATGTAGTAACCCCTATATATTATCTTTAGCACCCAGATGTTGTTTGTTATGTTTGTCCAGGCATCTAGGTGCAGGGATAGATGACCCCAGACTGCCTCCAGAGATAGACAGATGGACAGCTCTTCAGGACCATTGATAGGGCTTATCAGAAAAAGGTTACCTGAAGTCCTGATTCTGTGGACCCCTCTGCCTCTGGGGCAGCACCTACTGTTAAAACCTCCCCCTCTGCCTCTGGGGATGTGTCCCTGCATGGATCCTGGAAAGGGCCTTGGGCTTTTTTGAGCCAAGTTTCTTTCCCACCTCACTGATTCCTTGAGGAAGTCCTCTGAGGGGTGGAAAACTTGTTCCTCATGGCAGACAAGGTCCTTTGTTCTTGCTCACTGTGGGTAAGCATTTTCTTTGCAGATGGTCCAAATAAGGATGAGCCATCAAACAGGGTATTAATGAAAGATTCCATGAAGTATTTAGCAGAATCACAAAGCCTCATCCAGGCATGTTTCCTAATGGCTATCCCTGTACCTGCTGCTCTTGAGGTGCCTTCTATAGTATGCGAGATCAACCTCATTGAGGAATTAGCAAGGGAAGATAGAGTCACCAGCTGGAAGGAAACATTATTCAGATTCCCCTCCGATAAGGTCTCAGCAAGAGAGTTGATAAGTTCTTTAACCAGGTCTCTCTGCAAATGTGTAAAGTGTGCCAAAAATGTAATGACCTCAGTGCAAAGGGAGCTGAGGCATAAACATGCTTTCCATATCTGTCCAATGTCCAAGACTCCTTGTTTGGAGGATGGACAGTAGAGCTTTGTTCGGCTAGCTCCTTTTTTGTGGCTACTGACACAACAATGGCATCAACTGGAATTTCTTTGCTCCAGTGTAAGTGGTCAGAGGGGGGAGTGACGAGCCTATCCAAACATTTTGAAATCGGTTCAACTGTGTTCTGCACCTTCCATGCTTGGCAGGAAACTTAATCTATTAGTTTGTCCACCAGAGAGGTCACCCAGGATGTTGATGGGTCCACCCCAAATGCCCCCAGGAACACTGACTCATCAGAAGAAGGAGGTTGGAAAGACTGGCCACCTTTTTGAATAAGGCATTCAAGATGTCTCCAAAAGGAGACATCTTCAGGTGGAGATCTGGAGGATCCTTCTCCCTCATCAAAGTCGGTGTCCTTGGTCAAAGACTCTAATACGGAGTTCAAGTGCTTCCTCTTGCACTTTTTCTTGCAAAGGTCCTCCTCTGTGGGGTGCTCAGGGGAGGTATAAGAAGAAAGGGGAACCTCTTGCGAGGAAATAGACTGGAGGCCCTGGGGGGAAGGCTGACCTATGGCATGAAGGATGGGCTCAATGCTCAATTCAGATGAAGGTTGAGGAGGATCCTGGATTCAAGGGGATGGTCCTTTAACTCTAGACAAAGCCCTTTCTGTGACCTGGAAGGCTGAAGGACCCAGAGAGTCTCTCTCCCCCTCCCTTGGAGCTGAAGCTACTGGAGGAGACCGAATGGAGCCTACCCCAAATCTGAAACCCCCAGACAGAATTGTACCCAAATTGTCAAAGGATGAAGCTCCCTGGGGAAGGGACAGATCTGACATGGTCCGAGCCGAAGCCAACCCCCCCCCCCCTGAGCTGGCACCAGCATCTCAGATCTGAGACCAGCTCTGATTCAGCAAAAATGGAGCAGGGCTGGGCTGATCAGGGACACAGAAGGAGTTGAGAAAAGAAGTTTCCGGGCACCTGGATCCTGGAGTTCTGAAACCTCAGATTATTTTGGAGAGGAAATTGGCAATACAGGTGTAGGAGCTCTCATGAATCCAAGATGGGGCAAAGATGGCAAAACCCCCATCTGAATCTGAACCTTGAGGAAATACAGCATCATCCCATCCATATCCACTTCAGAAAGGGTCCGGGAAGACCTAGAGAAAGATGCTGAGGAGTGCCAGGATTTAGCTGGCGATTATAGGATCTGAACAGGATGAGCCAGAGGAGATAGTCCACTCAGAGGTACCATTATACAGCTCCAAACCTGCAGATCTGAAGACTTATGATCCGAGGTTGCCTACTCAGGAACAAGAAAGCAAAATCGTATCCGTCAGATCTGAGGGGGCTTTAGAATTTGAAGAGGGTTTAGTCATAGTCGGATCTGATAGAACTCTTGGATCTGAAGAAGTTTTAGACTTGCATCGATCCACAGTTGTCAGATCCAAGGAAGATTTTTTTCCTGCTTGGATTCAAAAGAGCCAGATCTGATGACTTAGGCCTTTTCCCAGGCAGATCTGGCGAAGACCTCGGGGAGGCAGAAAGGGCTCACCTTTTGAATTCCTTTGAACTGGATGGCTTCAAGGTAGTTTAAGCCCCAGAAGAAAGTAATAGCCCTTTTAGAATTAGCTTGTTCCACCTGTTGGAGATGGCCCGAGGATTAAAGGCTGCACAGATAACAGTCAGCATTTAAGTGACTGGTACCCAAGCAATAGATGCACTTCTCATGGGCATCCAAGTTTGGGATCCTGTGCCCACAAGAAGTGTATCTCTTGAATCCTCTAGGTTTATCTGACATCTCTAGCTGTAGACACAAGCAGGCACACACACAGATATAGGAACCAAAAAAAATGATTTTACAGTCCACACAGGTTCAATAAAATCGAAGAAAGAATATTTTTTTTGTTTGTTTGTTTTAGGATGGAAAACAAAGTGTCAACAGGGAAAAGTAAAAGGTGGAAGAGCAGTTCCCTAATGCCTGCAAGAAACTAAGAAAAGAGCAAGGATAACAAGAACAAATTACAATAAAAGATAACTAATAGGAAATAACAGTAAAAGGAGATACAAATCAGTGATTTTGAATACCAGCACACACTTATCTAAAGCCCAGACTCAGGGCCATGTCTGGGCACATTGGCAGCAAATGAGATCTGGGGGGTTAGAGGAGGTATGAAGCATTATGGGAGAGGGATGAGTTCGAGACTTGAATCATAAGTCTTAGAAATGCAGCTGAGTTGGATCCAATGTTGGATTTGAGACCTAGCAGTGCAGAAGAATGATAAGGACATCATCAGATCCAACTGATATAGGTAATACACTAGCATGCTGATTTGAAGCAAATTTCATGCCACAAAGGGGTTCTTCATCCCCTGTTCCACCCTTCAACACAATTCCATTCAAAATTACTTCCAAACTGGCCACCTTTGCCCTTAATAACATTTGAAATACTAGTTCCATGAGACTAAATGAGATACTAGGAAGTCTAATTTGTGCAATCAAAAGACAGTAATATAACCCATTATATCATTTTTTTTAGTAAGGAACTTAAAACTTGTTATGGCCCTGACATCTGGAAGCAGATTACTGTGGTTCCACTCTACAAGGAAGGTCCTTCCTTGGATCTCAGTGATCAGCCACAGAAGGATAATGTGTGCAGAGAAGGAAAGAATCATCTGAGGATCAATAGAAACATAAATAAGTAATAAAAATACAATTATTCACAGAATCATCTACTCCTTCATTAAAGGAACTGGCCACTCACTCTCCTAATATGTTATGGCCCAAACTACTCATGGGTTCATAGGTACTAATGAGGCTATTGATCCGTGAGGATCTACAGAAGCATAAATCTGCATTCCTATGAAATTTTAACCCTTGTAATTTAAATACGAATAACCCAGAGACAGGCAGATCATTTGCATTGCCCTGTCTGTAAGGGACAAGCGTGCTAAACCAGGGATGATTTTGTTGTTTCCCATCCATTCATCCAGATTACATTTGAACAGAGTAAGGGAAATACTTTGCTTTGCATGGATAGGTTGATGATTCCAAAGAAGAGGTATTCTTGATAATACATATCTAACCTCTAACATGTTCTATTTGTGTTGTAGAAGAGATTAAGGTCTCTTGAGTAGGTATTTATGTCACCATTGCACTTGCAGATGTGCAGTAGATCTGAGAAGATAGTGTATTCTGAGGCTCTGTACATGAGACAGAGACTGCCCTTCAGTAATCTGGATGATATTGAGAAGAATAACAAGGCATTGAGATGGTTGGTGTTGTTTTTATCATTTAGGGCCTTGATTTACTTGGTGAGAAAGTATTGTCATCATTCAATTTGTGTTAAGTGTTTGGACATATACATACTAGAAGTGACATTTTATTCACTGATTTGCCTGATAAGTGCCAAATACTGTGGAATGATCACATCCCTTGACATAGACACCATATCCCTCCTAATAAGCTATGCAAAGAAAAATGACTTTTTTACAGTAATGGATACATGGTGATCAAAGAACAGTTTGTTGTCCATATAGGGTCCCTGGTCCCTAATTACCAGATTGATTTTTAGGGGTGTGCTGTTAATGTAATAGTTACAGGGGGGGGTGTCATGTTTAGTGAAGGAGACTATTATATATTTTTGGTATTTAGTTTTAGGCCATGATTATGACATCATCTAATTGCTTGAGAAAGGCCCTGATGGAGCATCTTTTTGTACTCTGGAGAGTTTATGATGGCACTAAGTTTACAGTCATCTGCAAACTTGGTCAGCTGTAAACCTTAACATTAGCTTTGGCCTCCAGGAAGTAAATGCCAAAGAGGAATGGCCCAAGCAATGAAACCTGTGGCACACCACTAGTGACAGGGCTTTTGGAGGAGGAGGTAGGACAAACCTCCCTAATTTCCTAAGTTTTATTTGGGATCCAGTTTGCTATTTAATGCATGACATAGGGATTAGTATTTAGCTGGGAGAATTTATCAGCACTACCTGAGTGTGGGATGGTGTCAGATGCCATTGCAAGTTCCAGATATCTGGTGTGTACTGATTTTTCCTCATCCAAAGCTTTAGTAACCTTTTAGAAGAAGTCAGAGTCCATAGCCTTACAGAGGAGGCTGGTCAGACCTATGAGTCTATAATTATCCAGGTCCATTGATTGACCACCTTTGTGCAGAGATAAGATTATTGATGTCCTCTAGCTGAAGGCTGATATTGCATAGCCTTTGTAGGGGATTTGACAGATTCTGTTTCGAGCTGGCCAGAAGGCAGCCTTGTATGTTATTTGGCCCCATAGAAGCAGTGTTCTTTGCCTAGGAAAGTACTTAGGGGAGCTGTTCTTGAAATATTTGAGGGTTGTACATGTGAATATGTGATCTGGGAATGTAGGGGAGGGGGGTGAAGTTGGAGCTCAATTTATCCGATAGCAGCTTGACTGGGTCATCGTTTACTATTAACTGTGTGCAGCACTCATTTCTAAGACTTTTAACATAGTTAAATAAAGCTTTATGGTAGTCTTTTGCCTGGGTGGCTATTTTTCCTTATATCTAACTTTATTTGATTTGATCAGGGACCGAAGTTCCTTTTTAAGTTGAGTAAGAGAGTTTTTGATATCTTTTTTTCCCTCAAATATTTTTTTATTTTCAATTAAAATAACATTTACATAATATTTTTAAATATCATTTTAAACAACTATATGCAATATTTACAATAGCCTGACTTTCAATTATATACACTGTATGTTATTAAATATAGAATTAACAAGATCAGTTGTCAGAGATACAATACTGATTATTGCAGAGTGTCCAACAAAGATATAACTTTCTTCCAAGGATTATGTACCAATGGCCTGGGATTGATTCATAGTTCTTTGATTTTTATTTCCATCAATGCAGCTGTCTTCAGTAAAGTGTAGAATTCTTCCAAGGTCAGGCGTGTATTTGAATTCCACCTTCTGGTTACGCATTTGTTAGATATAGCAAGTATTGTCCATAACAAATACATATTCGTCTTATTCAGGCAGGGGCCTTCATTTACATTTAGTATAGTCAATAATTTAGTTAAGATAAATTATTCATTATTGTCTTCAGTTGGTATAACAGTTTTTTACAGCTTGTGTGTTATCTAACTCAAGGATCACTTGCATAAAATTAGACCTGTTAGTAACAGCCTGCATTTCATTGCTGGAACCTGTGTTCTGAGAGACTTCTTTTCAATCTATCTGGAAATATACAGAACTAAGTATATATTTTTGGTTTTTAGAGTTTGTACTGTTAATAGTTGCTTATAGTTTTTCAGATCTCTGCTGTAAGTGTTTTACCCACCTCCCCCAATTTTCTGCTGTGTCTTCAGTTGGTATAACTGTTTTTTACAGCTTGTGTGTTATATAACTCAAAGATCACTTGCATAAAATTAGACATATTAGTAACAGCCTGCATTTCATTGCTGGAACCTGTGTTCTGAGAGACTGCTTTTCAATCTATCTGGAAATATACAGAGCTAAATATGTTTTTTTGGTTTTAGAGTTTGTACTGTTAATAGTTGCTTATAGTGTTTCAGATCTCTGCTGAAAGTGTTTTCCCCACCTCCCCCTATTTTCTGCTGTGTCTTCAGTTAGTATAACTAGTTTTTACAGCTTGTGTGTTATCTAACTCAAGGATCACTTGCATAAAATTAAGCCTGTTAGTAACAGCCTGCATTTCATTGCTGGAACCTATGTTCTGAGAGACTGCTTTTCAATTTATCTGGAAAAATACAGAGCTAAGTATATATTTTTTGTTTTAGAATTTGTACTGTTAATTGTTGCTTATAGTTTTTCAGATCTCTGCTGAAAGTGATTTCCCCACCTCCCCTATTTTCTGCTGTGTCTTCAGTTAGTATTTTTTACAGCTTGTGTCTTATCTACCTCAAGGATCACTTGCATAAAATTAGACCTGCTAGTAACAGCCTGCATTTCATTGCTGGAACCTGTGTTCTGAGAGACTACTTTTCAATCTATCTGGAAATATACAGAGCTAAGTATATTTTTTTGTTTTTAGAGTTTGTACTGTTAATTATTGCTTATAGTTTTTCAGATCTCTGCTGGAAGTGTTTTGTCCGACCTACCCTCCCTATTTCTAGCTTGTAGTTTATATTTGGTGGCTTTTGCAGTTGCCCGCCCCACTGTAGATTTCATCTGGGACACTCCCCCAGTCCCAACTCTTTATCACATTCTACCTATTAAACTCCTGCACTTGCTTTTAGTCCTTTTTAATTTAATTGCATTTTTTAAACTGTGTTTGGTCTAATATTGCTACATACTCAAGTGTGCTAGCTTGCACTGCATGTGAATTGTTTTTACTGCTGTTTAGCTACTTTTCTGTAAAAAAAATATAGTGTAAGCCTGTTTCCTACCTTTCCTGTAACTAGTGTAGTCCAGATACAGATTTGCTGTATCCAGGACTGTATGTAAGCTTCTGATCCCCCCAAGCCTTTCTGTGTTGGAGGAAAGCCTTCTAGCTTATCAGTGGGAGTGGTAAGCACTAGGTAACCTGTCTACCACATAAGGAGTGGTTCTGGCCCAGAAATTGTAGTTATTGGCCATTTGGGCAATCTTTTCCATCTCTCTCAACTTTCTGATTTGAAAGCCTGCATTTGCACTTGTTTCTGTCCTGTAACTCATCTAGTGCAGATACAGATTCTTAGTTTTAGCACTTAAATTTGCTTATTCGTGCTCAGCACTTGTTCAGAACTTGTAAGCACTAAATAAGATACTAATTACTATAGCACTCAACCTTCCTCATTACCTATAGGAAAACAGTTTTTGTACTTTTCTCACTTGCTTAGAGAAAAACAGCTCTTGTACTCACTTTCCTCACTTATCAAGAGGAAAATAGTTTTTATTCAGGCATGTCCAAGGGTCAGCTCCAAGTGTTCTTTCCTGTCTATCTGATCAATGTAGGCATCTTGAGGCAATGTAGAAATTGACTCATGTACACAGATAACCCTCTCCTCCTACCACCCAACACTACTACCTGTGAGAAATGCACTTATCTAGTCAAACTGGAGGTAAATCTCTCTTCAACCAAAACTGAACTTGACAGTCAAGAGGAGAAGGTAAACATTTGCACCACACCACACTCATCACAAAGTCTCACTAAATTTACACCACCAAAATCCACACATAGTAACACAAAAACTTTCGCAGAGGCTCTCAATAATAATTTGTCTAGGCAATAGAGACCTCCAAAGCAGAAACGCAAGCAGACTCCATCCCCCAATACAACCCAAAAGACACATAGCACACAGACCTGGTGTGCCACTCAACCACAGTCAGTAAGGCAAAACAATGTACCCAGCACACTAGTCATAGGTGACTCTATTGTCAGGCACACTGATGTCCCACTCACCAGGCTAAACAAGGACAAGGTTACTGTCAGCTGCCTGTCGGGTGCCAGGATCCGCCACATGACCCACACACTCAGGTCACTCCAGAGGTAGTACAAATATGACTCTGTCATTGTCCATGTTGGTGTGAATGACCTGAGACAAACCTCCCTGGACTACATGAAAAGAGACATGGAAGAGCTCTCCGATCTTGTAGCCCAGGCAGGTATGACCCTAGCCTCTTGAAGCATTCTGCCATTGCCCAGAATGATACCGCAGTACAAGGACAAAATGATTGACTTCAACAATTAGCTAAGCTTCTGGTGTCATTCTAAGGGGATCCAGTATTTGTCTGCTTGGGATGACATGGTCGACAGACCACAATGCTTTGCCAGAGATGGCCTGCACCTGTCACCCCTGGGATTCCGGATACTGGCTAAGGCTCTTGCCGCCCCATAGTACCTTTTTGACACAAGATTCAAATGACAAATTTGCCACTGTAACAGGAACTCTGGGCAAAACTGCAATCCAAATTGTAGCTTGCTGCAGATCCCCCACCATGCCCCAGGATTCCCACTCCTCTTTTCTTGATGCACTGGAAAATATTAGGGTTCAACCAAACACCCTAATAATGGATGACTTCAACTACCCCACCATTAACTGGAAAAACTACTCGTGTACCAACTCCTTAGCTCAACGCTTTCTGGAATTCATAAACTCCAATGCCCTGGATCAACTAATCCACACCCCCACCATGGGCAACAATATCCTAGACCTACTCATTACCAACATGAGTGACCGGTGTTCCACACCTGAAGTCAACTCCTCGTTGGTCCGATCTGACCATAAGCTAATCACCCTTGATATCCACATCCCGCCCCACCCCCCATTAAGGAACCACGGTAAAAGCCAAAATCATGCTTCTTAAGACAGAACTGGTGACACCCATGCTGATGAAAAATACAGTTACAACTGCTGAATCCTACACAAATGCACTCTATAACCACTTACACAAGTGCATGGATCGTGCTATCCCAAACAGAACCAAGACACTATCCTCCACAAAAAGGAAGCCAATCTGGTGGTCCCCTGCCATAAACAAACTGTACAACAGAAGGAAAAAAATGTTGCAAAAGAGAGTAAAATCCCATGAGTGGAGGAGCTCCCTGGTCAGCCTCAGTAAGACGCCGAGATCCCTTATAAGATCCTCCAAAGCTAGCTACAAAAACAAAATTGCCACTAATTCTAAGGGCAACCACAAAGCTTTCTATAGCTATGGCAAGAATCTCAATGGCAACACCCAGATTTGCTCTGAGTTACAGCACAATGGCATGAAAATTACTGAACCAACTCATATTGCCAACATTCTGGCAGATAGGTTCAGTGCTAACTTTACCCCCCCACACCCCCTAAAGGGCCCATATCTATACAGGAAGAATGTAGAGTCCCTGTAATCACAACTACGCAGGTAAAAGATGCACTCTCTAAAGTCAAAAACACAGCATCCATGGGACCGGACAACATCCCAGACTACGTTTTACACAAACTTCAGAATGAACTGGCTCTCCACCTAAGCACCATGTTCAATAATGGCCTTGCATCAGGCTTTGTGCCCACTGAATGGTGCACAGCAACAGTTATCCCACTCCACAAGGGGGGGGGGCACCACTGATCCCGGGAACTATCTCCCTATTAGTCTGACGAGCCTGGTCTGCAAGGCCATGGAATGTATCATCATGGAATTCATAAACAAAGACATTGGTAACCTCCAAACTCTGGATGCCACCCAGTTTGGGTTTATGAACGGCAGATCATGCTTCCTGAACCAGATCGACTTCCTTGAGGTAGTCACCAAAGTCGTAGATGAGGGTAAGGTGGTTCACACAGCCTATCTTAACCTCACCAAGGCTTTCAATACCATCCCCCATTCTGGAATTATAGCTAAACTCACTAAACTAGGTATAAATCCCTACATCACAAGATGGGTTACCAACTGGCTCACTGACAGAACCCACACTGTAAACATTGCAGACTCCAAATCTGACCTCAAACTAGTGACAAGTGGAGTACCACAGGGTTCAGTCCTGGGACCTCTCCTGTTTGGTATCTACTTCTCTGAAGTACAGGCTAACACAGAAGGCCTCTAGCTAATGACATTCACAGATGACTGCAAACTAGGAGCCATTGTCAAGTCCCCAAATTATGTAGACATCCTACAGTAGGGCCTCACTGAGACAGGCACCTGGTGTCAGAGCCATGGCCTCAAGCTCAATGCCAAAAAGTGGAGTGTTATCCCCTTTGGTAAAAACTCTGTACCCATGAGCTACCACATAGGCAGCAATCTACTTAACACCGAATGTGTGATAAGAGACCTTGGGACACAGGTGATCAGTCATCTCTCCTTTGATAGTCACATCGCCACAGTAGTCAGGAAGTCCTTCTACATGGCACACCTCATCATAAAAGGGTTCTCATCCAGGAAAAAAGAGGTCATTGTTCCCCTCTACTCGACTCTCATTAGACCCATTATAGAGTACAATGCCCCTTTTGGAATGCACCTCACAAGACATCTGCAGCAGCTGGAAAGGCCACAGAAGTACCTCACAAAGAGGATTACTGGCCTCAAACAAATGCCCTACACTGACCATCTCAAAAAACTTCAGCTTTACTCCATAGCATATCGCCTCCTCCGAGGTTTTCTCTGCCTCACATACAAAGCTATGTCAAACCCAGAGCTGTTGGACATGCTACACCTAAAGAAATTCCAATCCCTCTGAGCTACATGCTCTAGGGACCTAAACCTTGTCACCACAATAAACAGAACATGCTGGAGAGATAGATTCCTGTCCCAGAGACTTCCCATACTCTGGAACAGGCTAGCCATCTATGTCAAGCAAATTTCTTCATTAGCACTCTTCAAGAAAAATCTTGATGAGTGGATGGGAAATAGGAAATACACCCCAGGGATCATGTCTGTGTCTCTGCTCGACAGTGCACAGGAAAATAACTTTTTTGGGTGGTGTAAGCCAGGAAACTTTGTTGGCTAGACTTACATAGGCCCTTGGGCCTATAGCCTAGTACCTACCTATGAACCTATGTAAAAAATGATTGATTTCATTCCAATATGATTTAATTTTATTACATTCATAAAAAATATGAATCCAGTCTGCTTTATTTGACTTTTCACACCTCCAACAAAAAACATTTGCAGTAGTACTGATCTTTTTAATTCTATCTGGTGTTAAAAATGCTTTATGTAAGAATTTCCAGTTACATCTTTTCCAGTACTGTGTGCTAGAGGTGTAGTTAACTGATAGTAAGATGTTAGTTTTAATTTCTTCTGTTAACTGCAATGACTGACCTTTTGCTAAGAACTGCCAGTATGGTGGTTTAGGAATTATTTTATATGTTATTAACTCTTTATATAGATTTGAAATGGAATTTTTCTTTTCACAACTATTATATATAAATTCATACAGAAAACTTATTAGATTTGGAATGTCTTTAAATGAGAAATTATTAATTAATCTGCATAAATATTGAGTTTACATTAGAATGCTTTGTAAGATTAACCAGTCCTGTGCTGGAATATTGTAAGCAGTTTTTATCATATGTATATCTAAAACATTTCATTTATTTACACATTGAAACCAGCATAAGAATCCATTTTGTTCCCAGGAGGTTATTGTTTCCCTATATATTTTGTGAGGAAAGTTCTTATTGATGGTAAATGGGGTTAAAAGGACAAACCAAAGTTTTAGATCTATGTTTGCATTGATAAGTTTCCTAAAGGAATTGATGTAATGATTAATCAGTGTTGTTTTAGAAGGTTTTGTTATATTATATTGTATACTTGTGCATAGTATGTACCAGGGTTTGTTTGATTTGTCTACTATTAAAAACAATTTAACAGATTAAATTCATTTGTTAATATAGCCGTTGTTAATTCTTTCCAGTTGGCAAAATAATTTGGGTTTATCCAGTTTATTGTAGTTTTAAGCACAGATGCTTTTATATATGTTTCTGTTTCTGGGAAGTTCAATCCTCCCTGTTTTCAGGGTCTAATGTGATGAGATAGAGCTACTCTATTCTTTTTGGGATACCATAAACATTTTATTAAACATGAGTTTATTTCTTTAAGAATGCATCTTTCAGGAATTAACTGTATTACTAATGCTACATATAGCATTTTTGGCAATAAGACCATTTTTATTAATTGCAATCTGTCTTCAAAAGCTAATATAATTTAGTTTTACTTTTACATATACATATATATATATATATATATATATATATATATATATATATATATATATTTTTTATTGTTTCAATAATGTTTTTATAATTTATTAATATTGTTTTGTTTATATTTTTGCATAACACTATTCCTAAATAATTTAGTGTAAGTTCTTGTTTTCCTATGATGGATTTATCTGTAACTTGTAGTTCTTTTTTCTTATTTAAAAATATAAATTTTGATTTTGATCTATTAAAGTGTAGACCTGAAATCTTATAAAATGTCTCCATTACGTCTTCTAGCTCTCCTAATGACTCTCTGGAGTTTGATAGAGTTAATAAAATATCATCAGCAAAAAGCATTATTTTAGATATGTACTGGTCTTAGACTTATATTTCTTTTATTCTTGGATTATTGTGTATTATTTCTGCAAGTATTTATATAGCCAAAGCAAATAAAATAGGAGAAAGGGGACATCCTTGTTTAGTACCTTTTATTATATGGATAGATTCTGAGATAAAAGGACCTAATTTAATGTAGGCTAAGTTATTAATATATATGTTTTTTAGTAATAAGATGAAGAGAGGAGGAAATTCAAATATTGCTAAAGTTTTAAATAGATATTACCAGTTGAGGGAATCAAAGGCTTTTTCTATGTCTAATCTGATTACAAGTGTTTCTCTATCTTCTTTATTCACATAATCTATACGAGTAAGCATCCTTTTAATATTATCATGTGCGTGCCTGTTATATAAAAATCCAGTTTGATCATTATTAATTGTCTTTGAAAGTGGGATTTTCATTCTGATAGCTAGGATTGATATGAATATTTTGTAATCATTATTCAGTAATGATATAGGTCTGTATAAGGTGCAAAGTCCGATGGTTTATTATCTTTTAGAATTGGTGTTATGAGGGAATATTTCCATGAAGGTGGTATTTTTGCTTCTGACTGGACTTCTAGCAAAGTTTTATGAAAAAGGGAGATTACTGTTGAAGGGAAAAGTTTGTAAATTTCCGTAATTATACCATCTAACCCTGGAGCTTTGTTAGATTGTCAACAATTTCTTTGTAGGCTATAGGTTTTTGTAGGTCTAGTTTTAAGTTTTCAGGATTTTTTTTTATATTGATAAAGTTTGTATCTAAGTTTATTTGGTTGGTATCTAAATCTTTTTTGAAGTGTTCCCTATAATTTAACTGAAATGCTTCAAGGATGTCTCCTATACCTGATACTTTTTCCCCTTTCTTTTCATGATATATACTGCTAATGTTGTTTGCTTTAGACTGTATTTTAATTCTTGTAGATAAGTTATGTAGATATCTGGGGGAGGTGGCTAATGAGTTTATTTTTAATTTTTCCAAGGCTAGACAAATTTTGTGTGTTAGAATTTCATTATATTTTTTATTTAATTCCTCTATTTCTTTTATGACTTCTGGACAATTCTGAATTTTTTTAGATTTTGCTGTCAAGAGTCTGGTCTGTAAGTCTAATGATTCAGATCAACACTCTCTAACTTTGTTTTTGTAATAGCTAAGGGTCTTACCAAATAAATACGCTTTTAATGAGTCCCAAACCATGACTCTACTGATTTCTGTTGTATTACTAATTTCAAGAGATAATTTTTTTTGATATCTTGAGAGTTGCATTTACTATTGCATGCAATCATTTTTTTATTGTAGGGCTTGCCTATCAGACTTCTCAACTTTCTTTCTTATGCAGTAACATTCCTATTTTTAGGCCTGTTCTACTGCTAGGGTTGTCAACTGTCCACAATTTTTCTGGGCAGTCCAGAATTAAGGGACACTGTCACTGACATTGAAGAATACGAGAATATGTTTGATTGAGTATAATAATATTGTATGACAATCCCCTCAAGGGGAGGTTAATGCACACGTGTATTCTGCACGCAATTTGCTTTCATGTACATGCCCAGAATATTTGACATGAAAAGTTGGCATTACCATTTCATGTAATGCACCTACTTTTGAGGTATGTCTATATTTTCAGGTTTGGTTTAACCTGTCACACAATTTTCTGAATCTCCCTCATCACACATGACTAATATACTAGTGGCACCAATGATGTATAGAAAAAAGCTACACATTTAACATCTGCCTTTCTCAGAAGGAAAATAAATGACATTGTATGGTAGAATTTTGAATTACAATTCATTAAAGTCTACATATTTTACACTGTCTCTTTGATAATGTGCTTATACTATTCTTTCATTTTTGTCACTCTCTGGTTTTAAATATGTGATCTGATGCTGCCAGTTTTCATTCTGTCCTTAATTGATGGGTTCAGATCTGAGATTTGGATCCAACTTGGCTGATTTTAAAGCTCGTGGCAACTTGAGCCTCTCAAGCTTCTCCCTTACCCATAACGCACCACCCTCCATTACCTCAGATCTTGTTTGCTGCCATTCTGTGAAAGACGTGGTGATTTGTCTCTCGGGTTATTTGGGATAGATAAGTACTTTTTTATTGAAACAACATTCTTCTTTAATCTCCCTTTTTCTTGTACTACCATACTCTTGATACTATTATGTGTATCTCTTTCTCTTTTTTTTCTCTCATTTCTCCCTTCTACATTTTATCATAGTTCTTTACTACCTTTGTAGGTAGTCCTTTCTCTTCCTGTTAAAAAAAAATCCTTATATAGAAAATGACATGAATGAGGATGCATTTGGATTCCCCTGAATCTGTCACTGAGGACATAGACTTTGAGGAAGGCAAAGGGTCCCCATGGTCACCTCCTGTGGATGTCTCATTGGGAGACATCCTCAAAATCCTAAAACAGAAAGGTGGATGGAAGCCCAGAAACCCTTCATCAGAGAAATCTGTGCTCCTGGCTGTGTTTGGCACCAGCCCATCTACTTCTTGGTTGATTCTGCCTTTTGACATGCTCCTCAAATTGGTCTCCTGCCAGGCACGGAAGGAACCTGACACCATCGACCCCATTCCTAAAAAACCTGATAAGATTATGAACCCTCCAGAAGACAAGCAATTCTGGTCCAAGGGCTCCCTGCTAATGCCATGGTAGTAGCAGCGGCCACCAAGTAGGAATATCTGATGAAAGTTCCTCTGTTCATCCCCCAAGAAGGAATCATGGTTGATAGACAGGTTTGGAAAGTGTGTCTATGCTTCAGGGACCTTTGCTTGAGGTGTCTGAACTATTGGGCACATTTCACCAGACTACAGACGGATCTGATTAAGGAACTCTCAGATATGTTTGCAGGAACCATTTCTGAGGAGCTGAAGGATTCCGTCACCTCACAGCTGGTGACCCTACAATTGATATCAAACTCGTTCATGAGGCTTATTTTTAATGTGGCAGAAGGAACCTCAAGGTCAGTGGGTTCAGGCATAGCCATTAGGAGACATACCTGGATGTGTCTGTGTGTTTTTGCAGAGCCTTTTAAGTCTACATTCATAAGTGCTCCTTTTGATGGCACCTCTCTTTTTGGCCCTAAGGTAAATGATACGTTGTCCAGGTGTGAAAAGGATGGAAAGACCCTTTCTACTATGGGCGTATGTTTTTATACTCCACAAAGATCCTTTTCAAGGAATCATTGAAGTGGTTGAAATATATGGTTCAAGAAATCTCAAGGTTCTTTTCAGGGCACACATGGAGGGTCTTCCCCCAGAGGTAGAGGGGGAAGTTCAAATGGTAGACACCACCCTCATGGCAGAGGAGGCCCACAACATCAGGGGTCCACAGAATCTTTCTTTGGCAAACCCTTCCAGCACTCTTGAAAGGATGTCCGATTGTCCCCCTCTGGAGGCAATCGGTGGGTCATTGGTCCCTGCACCAGACAGCTTGGCTAGAAATAACAAAAGATACTCAGGTGCAAAGGATCATATCCAGAGTATATATAATTCCATTTTCCCTTCCTTCTCCAAGTTCCAGGAAAATCCCTGATGTTCCATCAAGTCAGAGGGATCAAGCAGCCATTCAAATACAAAAGTCGCTAAACAAGTGAGCCATCCAAGAGGTTCCCCCAGACCAGAAAGGTTCTGGAACTTACTCAAGATTCTTTTTAGTGTCAAAGAAAACAGGGGACTGGAGACCAATTCTAGATCTCAGCAGCCTGAACAGATTTGTTCAAAAGATAAAATTTCAGATGGTCACTGTTCAGACCATTCTTCTGTTTTTGGAAAAGGATGACTGGGTGTGCTTAGTAGATCTCCAGGATGTGTAATTTCATATGAAAATGGAGAGACGATCCAGGAAATTCTTATGGTTCCATCTAGGAGCCAGTTTATCAGTTCAGAGTACTGCCCTTTGGTCTCACCACAGCCCCAAAGTGTTCACCAAATGTATGGCAGTGGTTGCAGTTCACTTAAAGCTACAAGGATTCCATGTGCTTCCACACTTAGATGACTGGATAATTTCTCAGGCATTGACTCATCATGGCAAGAGAAGAAGTCATCCAGGCTTGTACAAAGTTAGGACTAAGCATAAACTTTAAGAAGTCAAATCTAGAGCCATCTGAAATTCTAGAATTCATAGGAGCGCTACTTGACACAAGATCAACAATAGCCTCTCTTCTTCTTTCCAAAGTTCAAACTTTAAAGTCACAAATCAACAAGCTACTTTGCAGTACCATGATCTCAGCTCACCTAGAGCTGCAAGATCTAGGATCAATGGTGGCAACAATAAATTTTGTTCCGCTAGCCAGATTTCACATGAGAATTCTTCAGTGGATGTTGGCATCTCAATGGTCGATACATCAACTCTACCCTTGTCCACTACCATATGAATTACCAACACATGTAAGAAAAGTCTGATGTGGTGGATCCAGTCAGAACCACTGATATAGGGCCATCTATTTGTCCCCTTACAGCCCAAGGCCATAGTGACCATGGATGCTTCCCAAATGTGGTGGAGGGGCATTACCTGGGAAACAGTAGAAGGCATGTGGTCCCCAAAGAGGCCAATTTTCATATCAATATACTGGAGCTGAGAGCAGAACTTTTAGCACTGCAAGCTTTTCAGGATGCTCTCCCACTAGGAACATGTGCAATACAAACAGACAATATGTCAGTGGTTTGGCACATCAACAAACAAGGAGTAACCAGATCGTACCCCCTTTGTTGAGAAGCTCTAAGGGTGTGGCAATGGGCAATATCTTCCAACTACTTACTTTTAGCAATGCACATTCTGCAGAAGTCCAACATGCTGGCAGACAAGCTGGGCAGGTGCATTCTGTTACCTCACAAATGGTCCCTCAACCAGAAAGTTATAGAACTAATTTTCAGCAAGCGGGGCCAGCCTTGCTGTGATCTCTTTGCATTTCCTCTAAACAACAAGTGCAGCAGTTATTTGGCCCTAATCCCCCACAGGGGAGTAACTAAGGGATGCTCTTCTCCACAATTGCCCCCCACGGATTACTTTATACATATCTCCCAATTCCTATAATTCTAAATTTCCTTCAGAGTGCTGCCAGGTTGAAGACCAAGGTAATTCTCATTGCCCTCTTTTGGCCTTGACAGATTAGTTTTCCCTTCCTATGGCCTCATTTAATTCACCAACCCTGGATTCTGGACCCAGCTCCAGATATCCTGTCGGATGACACATCTAGACCTCCTGAACCTCAAGCTGACAGCTTGGTTTCTCCAATTCCAATAATAGCCAGACAATTAATGCTGTCTTCCCCTGTTTGTCACATCTTGTTGTCTTCCTTTAAGCAATCCACTAGGAAACTTTATGCTAGTAAGTGGAAAAGATTTGTACACTGGTATTTTCAAAAGCATGTAGACCTTTTCTCGGCTCCAATAAGTCATGTGCTGGAGTTCTTGATGTTACTATTCAACCAAGGGGCCAGTTTTTCAATAGTGAAAGTCCAGTTGGCAGCAATTTCTAATTTCCACATTGGTTTTGATGGCTGTTCATTAGCGTCTCATAATCTATGTAAAATCTTCTTATTTGGCACAATTCTTCTCAAACCTCTTTTTAAAGATCCCACACCACCATGGGATATGAACTTGGTACTGCATTCCTTGATTCTTTCACCCTTCAAGTCTGCCCATGATTGTGATCTTAAATTTCTGTCTTGGAACACCTTATTCTTAGTTCCCATCACTTCTGCCAGACAAATTTTGAAAATTCAGGCATTATCAGTGAAACCATCTCATTTTCCATAAGGATAGAGTCTCCCTGTGAACCAGTGCATCCTTTTTGCCCAAAGTGGTATCACAAACCAACATTAATCAATGCATCAGTCTACCAGTCTTCTTCCCAAATTATCCCAGCAAAGGCAAATACTTGTCACATTTGCTAGATGTGCATAGACAATTATGTTTCTATCTACAAAGAACAAAAGATATCAGAATGACTGATCAGTTGTTTGTATCCTTTGCTGATCTGAAATTGGGCTCAACTGTATCTAAAGTCACCTTAGCTAAATGGCTTATTGACTGTATCTCCTTTATTTGCAACAAATCTGGTCTGACTTTGCCAAAGAAGGTGTAAGGCTCATTCAGCCAGAGCTGTAGCTACCTTTTCAGTTTTCTTGCATGGATGACATTTGTTCAGTAGCAACTTGGGCTTCCTCTCACACCTTTATCTCTCATAAGCTGGATCTGGTGTTCAGAGGTAGGCATCTTTCGGCTCCATGGTCCTCAGAAATAGCCTTCCTTGAATCCACACAGGGTTTTAGGTAGCTGAGGACTCTGTCCCATCAGTTGAGGATAAAATAAAAATTGACATCAGATAAAGAAGTTATGTACTTACCATAACATTCCATCTGTGTTATCCATTTTCATTATTCCTTAACTGCTCCCACCCAACAGCCCCCAACCCTTTTTAGGTTTATTTTAGAAGAACGAGCAGATCTAACAAATTTGTTATATATTATGAATATTACCAGCTCCAGATGTGGCATTGCGTTGTCTCTCTCTCTTTCTCTCTCTTTATCTGATATATAAAGTTATATGAGTACTTCTTTTATAGCTTGCTAACAAGATCTGAGGTAATAGGGTGGTGCATTATGGGTAAGGGAGAAGCTTGAGAGGTTCAAATTGTCACAAGCTTTTACAGCAGCTGATTCGGAGTCGATATTTTGGATCCAAACCCATCTGTTGAGGAAGAATGAAAATGGACAACACAGATGGAATGTTATGGTAGGTATATAACTTTTTTTTTCTGAGTAGTATCCTACATTCCTGCTCGAAATGGGAAGAGTTATGTGCTATTTGGGATTCAAATTTTATGGTAAATAGATTTCCAGATTTTTGGCTGGGTGTATCAATGTCTGCAGGTTGAGAGATATGTGGTTTATATTTGGGTTCCACCATGTGGGGTTCTTTCTAAATGTGGCACTGCATTTACTTCAGAAAGGGAAAGATGTATCTATGCAGTTATTCCGACGTGCATAGAATTTTGATGATACATGATTCTGCATATGCAATCAGGTCTTCAAATTGGAAGGGGATGTTGAGTTTAGTTAGGTTATTTCTCAGTTTTAATAGGTTAGCCTTCACATAATCTCTGAATATTGAGATATTTGAAGATGCTTCTGTCTCAAAACAGTACACTCTCTCTCCCACAACATTCTACATATGCAAAAAAAAATGTATGTCCCATCAATTTTCCATTCCTAAATACAGTGGATTTACTATCATACTCATCTGCCTATTACATATTATCCTAATATGTGGCTATAGTGAATTTGATCCACATCCATAGCTTATATCCAAAACTAGCTATGCTCCCATCTAAATCACACTTGTCACTCACCTAATGTATCTCATACCCCAACTGGTATCATGCTAAATATACTTGAGCAACAAAGTTCCTTCTTAACCATTCATTTCCAAACTATGTTCACCATTTCTGGGCCTGAAGCAAAAACAAATGCACCTTGTCTAAGCATGTACTCCCCTAGATACTAGTACCTCTTCAGTACCAGGCCAATAAACAGAAATGGGAACAGTTTTCCTTTTTAATGACATTCACAAAATAATGTCAATTCTCAAAACTCATCACAAAATTATTGCAGCCCTAAATTCTTAAGTATCAATTTACTGTACACTAAAAAATCACTACTGCTTAACCTTAGTAGCAGCCTAACTCACCCACCAACTAAGCAGACAACGTTAGGCTTGCTTAGAAATTATACCCTTGAACAATGCAAGTTGTTCAAAATCATTTTAATTTTATGAAACTTTAACATGAACCTCATAAACCCTTTTAACTCAGAAATATGGGACTATCTTACAAACCTAGGGGTAATTTAAGTAGTTAGTGAACCCACTAGGTCAAATTTTAAAATTGGTAATCACTCCCTCCTCAACCTACTTATTGTCAATAACCTCAAAATGACTTCAAATATATCCATTCTATATTCCTCTGTCGCTAAAATCGCCTCAAATATATCCATTCTTTATTCATCTGTCACTGACCATTACCCAATAATTGTTTCACTAAAATTTAAAAAAAAAATCCCTATACTGCACGGATTATCTTCTGATCAAAACAAGAGGAAAAAGTAAAGCTCTTCAAAACAAGTCATGCAAATTTTCTGGTCTTTTGTACTACCTCTATAAGACCCAAGAAGGATAGCAACCATAATAACAAACTATTTCGTGACACTGCAGGACAAATACTTTCATAAAATATGAAGGCTATGAAAATATCTTCAAAATCGATTGCTTATAAAAGAGATCAAAACATTATACGAACTATGAACTGAAGCACGATCTCAATGGAAAACTTCTGCCTAAAACGCTGACAAAAAGATCACCGTGCTTAGCTATTTCGAAAAAAAGTCACATGAAAACACAAAGCAAACTTCATACAAGACCTGTCGTCTAAACTCTAGTGCAAACAAGAAAATGATTGAGTTGATTATAAGTGATGTATAATGTTTGCAGCTGGGAGTGTAAAAAGGAAAATAAAACGTAGTGCAAAAAAAAGAGAGTCTGGAATTTAGTAAACCAAATAAGAGGGTGCTCACTATAAAAGGATCCACAATGTCAAGACACTTTAACGACTATAACTGAAACATTTAACTCTTTGACTTCCTTACAGAATTCTTCTTCATTTCCACTTCAAACCCTACAGCTTCAAACTCTACCAGGCAGCATGTTCATTATACATCTAAATAACCAACAGAAACCCTTCTTTTCTAATTCAAATCAAAGCAGAGGATAGACAAAACATGTTAGACGAAATATCCCAGGATGAGTCAGCGGGTACTGATGGCCTCCACCCATGGTTCATAAAACTGTGCAAAAAATGTATCCTTGAGCTTCTCAATCCCTTCTACAACCTATACTTCACTAAAACTTTATCCCAAATGAGTCAGCAATTTTAATTCTTTTGATCCAAGTACCTAAGGTTACAAAATAATCTATTGCAAACAACTTCAGACCAATCTCTATACTGTCTACCCTTGGCAAAATGTGTAAGAAACAAATATACATACAGCTGTCACAGTCAGTATCAGCAAGACTTGTGGTCAGAGAGAAGCGCAATGACAGCTATTTATCCACTAACAGATGATATTCTTTAAGATATGGGCAACATCATCCTAAAATTTACTCTAGTTATCACCTCACAAAGGCATTCACTATAGCTAACCTCTTGGTTTCCTTTTACAGTCTCTTACTAGGACAGGAACTGACCACTCTCTTCTTTTAAACTCTCTTGCTATAGTAGGAATTGAACATGCTTTCCTTCTACAGTCTCTTACTAGGGAAAGAACTGACCACTCTCTCTCCCCTTTTACAGTCTCTTACTAGGGCTGGATCTCACCACTCTCTCCTTTTACAGTCTTTTACTATGACAGGAAATGACCACTCTCTCCTTTTGCTTTCTCTTACTAGCCCCAGAGTTACTATTCAAAGTAGAGTAGAGACCACTCACCAGTGGGGTACCTTAGGGCTTGATTCTGGGATCACTCCTATTTGGCATCTACTTTTCAGAGGTAAAGGCTAATGTCAAGGGGCTTTGGCTGACCAAGTTTGCAGATGACTGCAAATTGAGAGCTATCATAGATTCCTTCCATGACATAAACATCTTACAAGAGGGTCTAACACAGACAAATGACTGTTGCTCAAGTCACAGATTAAAACTCTTTGGCAAGAAATGCATTATAGTGCCTTTTGGGAAACTGCCACCCAGGCTAATTACTCCATCAATAAGGCACCTCCAAGAGTTGACCAGTAGTCAGGAATCTGTTTATATATGTAGACAGTAATCTGGCCTCTGACCAACACTTGGCCAAGGAAAAATCATTCTGTGTTACCGGAGTTAAAAGGGTATGACATCTAGGTCCACAGAAGTCATAGTGCCACTTTATTTGGCCTTATTGGACCCATCATTGAGTATAATGCCCCCTTTAGCATGTACCTGACCAGATATATACAACAGCTGGAATATACAGAAAATTTCCTTACCAGGAGAATCCAAGGTATAAGCACATTGCTCTCTACAGATTACCTTAAAGCCCTGTCTCTATACTCTGTCTCCTGCAGGTTACTGAGAGGTGATCTATGCCTGGCATATAAGGCTAACTCAGATCCTGCTCTGCTGGACTATTTGCACATCTGCAAAATGTGTAACATCAGTACCACTATATCCAAGGATTTAAATTTTGCTTGTGACATAAATAAGACATGTTGGTGAGATAGATACCAACATGCTTTGGAACAATCTCTCATCCATGTAAAGCAGAGTCCATCCCACACCTATTTACTCATAACCTTGACCAGTGGATGGGAAACTGGAAATTCACCCCACTATAATGCATTTCTTGCCAGAGAGTTTTAATCTGTGACTTGAGCAACAGTCATTTGTCTGTGTTAGACCCTCTTGTAAGATGTTTATGTCATGGAGCGAATTTATGATAGCTCTCAATTTGCAGTCAAGTAGATAGCAATCTCTCCTTTGACAATCACATTGCCAAAGTGGTTAGAAAGACCTTCTATATAGCCCACCTTATCACGAAAGGGTTCACATCTAGATCAAGAGAGGTCATTGTGCCCCTCTACTCATCACTCATCAGGCCCATAATTGAATACAATGCCCCATTCAGGATGTACCTTACCCGACACCTGCAGAAACTGGAAAGACCCCAAAAGTACCTCACCAAGATGATCAAGGGACTCAAACAGATGCCCTACGCAGTTAGGCTAAAGAAATTCCAGCTCTACTCAGTTGCTTACTGCCTACTCAGAGGCGATCTGTGCCTGACGTATAAAGCCATGTCCAACCCAGAATTAATGGACATGATCCACCTCAAGAAATCCAAATTCCTTAGAGCTACACACTCCAGGGACTTAAACCTCAGCACAGAAATAAATAGGACATGCTGGAGGGACATATTCATATCCCAGAGGCTCCCCTCACTCCGGAACAAAATCCCAATCCATGTTAGGCAGAGCCCCTCAATGACCCTCTTCAAGAGAAATCTTGACGAGTGGATGGGAGATTGTAGGTTTACCTCTGGGATCTCTTCTGTGTCCCTGCTAGACAGAGGCACAGTAAACTAACCTTAAAAGGGCTATCTTCTGTGACCTACTATACAGAGGCACAGTCAACTAATCTAAAAGGGTGGTGAAAGCCAAACACACTCTGGCTAGGCTTATAAATGCCCTAGGGCAGATAGCCTAGTATCAACCTATGAACCTATGAACCTATGAACAATTGGCCTTCATGCCTCCACAATAGACAGAGACAGACAGTAATGGCCAGTCTAACATCCCCTCACATGACCTATAGAAATTTTTTAAATTACATACCACCTCTTAATAAATGCCCGTGATACATAGAGACATGACTGGGTTGGATTGCAGAGCTAGGCTTATAAAAGCCCTGATGGCCATTAACCTAGTATATACCTATGAACCTGTGAACTGCAGTTCAAAGTCTTTTCTAAACATCAGGTTCTTTAAAGTCCAAATTAGGAACTACTCCACTTGCTACTCATCTCCACTTTTCATACGCATCCTGCAAGGTGCCATTGTCTCTCCTATTATTTTCTCTCTATTCATTAGCAAACAGCTGTTTCACATTCTTCGCATCCCAGTTATTCTACACACAGATGACATGATCTTATACAGAGCAAATCTCTTTTTCAACAAAATTAAAAGTGAACTAGAACAATACCTGCTGCAACTCTCATACTGGTTATTTCAACATAATCTCATCCTTAACTCCAGAAAAAAGTTAAGCTATTTGAGATACCCAAACATGATCTAGAGCCCTTGAAAATTTGGATGTGCTCAATAAAAAACAAAAAATATTGGATCAGTCTTGCAATACAATATCTTAACTTTTGATACCACATTCAAGAGACCTTGCAATACGGAAAGGAACCCTTCTCTCACAACTAGAATATGGACTTCCCGTCATCTCTCTAGCCTTAAATAAAAATTAGACATGTCTACAAGCCACATCCAATAATATGTCCAGATTCATAAGACATTCTCTTTGCAAAGAACACCACTGTTCTGTGCTTACAAAAACAGCTTCCTTTTAAACTTCTCAGTACCTCTCATCTTTAAACCCGTTCATCTAAAATCTATTCCTGTTTTGCCAGAAGAACTCTACATACAAGTTACAAGATACAGTTCATTCCTTTTCCATGCAAGTGCCTAAGATTTGGAAATCCCTAAATACTAAGATACAGCCAATTGAATCCTTTCAAGAAATCTTTTATTAGGTTAATCTAATGTCTGATTAAAGAGTTAGAATGCAGATGCTTCTTGATCGGTAAAGTTACCTAACTCTTAGTCTAATCACAGTTCTACAGCTCATTTTGATGATAGCTTATCTCAGTTTTCCATGATCTAAGAAAAAACACACATAAACTGTCTCATCTTTCTTCTCTCTCCATTTTACATTTAACATCCTTTATTATCTAACAACCTTCTCCATATAATCCACATTTCCTTCTCTCCACTCCTCTCCTATAACTACTCCTATCAACTAAAATTCAGCTCTGTATGTAACTATTTCAGAATGTACCCACTATAAATATGATTGTATTGTGGCTCTTTCATATGTGGGGTTAATGTAAACTGTGTGTGTGTGTATGTGTGTGTGTGTGTGTGTGTGTGTGTGTGTGTGTGTGTGTGTGTGTGTGTGTTTGTGTGTGTGTGTGTGTGCGTTAAACAGAACAACTAACAATCTTTGCGCATAAAAAATGAAATAACGTCATTAAACTGGTCTAAATATATACAGTGTATACAAAAAGTTTACACACCCCTGTTAAAATGTCATGTTTTTGTGATATAAAAAATGAGACAACAATAAATCATTTCAAAATGTTTTTCACCTTTAATGTGACCTATAAACTTTACAATTCAATTGAAAAAGAAATAAATCTGTTAGAGGAAAAAATATAAAAAATAAAAAATGTATAATAAGCTGGTTGCATAAGTGTGCACACCCTTAAACTAATACTTTGTTGTGTGTGAACACCCTTAAACTAATACTTTGTTGAATTGCCTTTTGATTTAATTACAGCATTCAGTCTTCTTGGGTAGGAGTCTATCAGCATGGCACATCTTGACTTGGCAATATTTGCCCATTCTTCCTTGCAAAATTGCTCAAAATCTGTCAGATTGTAAGGGCATTTCCTGTTCACAGCCCTCTTCAGGTCACCCCACAGATTTTCTATTGGATTTAGGTTTGGGTTCTCGCTGGGCTATTCCAAAACTTTAATTTTCTTCTGGTGAAGCTGTTCTTTAGTTGATTTGGATGTATGCTTGGGGTCATTGTCATGTTGAAAGGTGAAATTCTTATTCATCTTCATCTTTCTAGCAGACACATGAAGGTTTTGAGCCACAACAGACTGGTATTTGGAACTGTTCATAATTCCCCTCCACCTTGACTAAAGCCCCAGTTCCAGCTGAAGAAAAGCAGCCCCAAAGCACGATACTGCCACCACCATGTTTCACCGTAGGGATGGTATTCTTTTGGTGATGCGAAGTGTTGTTTTTGCACCAAACATACCTTTTGGAATTGTGGCCAAAATGTTCAACCTTAGTCTCATCAGACCATAACACATTTTTCGACATAATGACTTGCCAAAGGGCAATAAAAAACGTATAAACACAAAAATAAAAAATCCAAACCACGAGTGATAGCGTGAATCCGGTTTTATTGTAGATAAAAAAAAACGACTAAGCTCTTTCACCTTAACACTATAGGCTTCAGCAGACTCATTTGGTAGAAATGAAAATAGCTTGTCTTATACTATGATGTCATTAAAAAATCCAATCAAAAACTTACACTTCACTTTTATTTTTCTGTTTATAATACATTTTTCCACATGCTTTTGGAAGACGATGTATTGTTTTGCAAATTTTAGCCGGGCCTGGATGTTTTTCTGTGTAAGAAAAGGCATCCACCTTGCAACCCCACCCCATAGCCCAAACATATGGATAACACAGGAGATTGTTGTCACGTACAGTACACAGCCAGTACTTGCCAGAAATTCCTATAGCTCCTTCAGTGTTGCTGTAGGTCTCTTGGCAGCCTCCATGTCCAGTTTTCATCTTGTCTTTTCATCAATTTTGGAGGGAAGTTCAGTTCTTTGCAACCTCACTGTTGTCCCATATTTTCTCCACTTTTTGATGACTGTCTTCACTGTGTTCCATGGAATATCCAATGCTGTGGAAATTTTTTTGTACCCTTCTCATGACTGATACCTTTCAACAATGAGATCCCTTTGATGCTTTGCAAACCATGGCTTTTTCTGTATCAGGCAACTAAGTAAATGTCAGGAAAACCCTACTAGGACAGCTGACTTTATTTGGGGTTAATCAGTCTCTTTAATTGATGGCAGGTGTGTACCCATGATGACTGAATGCTGTAATTTAATCAAAAGGTACTTCAACAAAGTATTAGTTTAAGGATATTTACATACAACAAAGTATTAGTTTAAGGGTGTGCACACTTATGCAACCAGCGTATTGTACGTTTTTTATTTTTTATATTGTTTCCCCTAAGAGTTTTTTTTGTTTTTCAATTGAATTGTACAGGTTATAGGTCACATTAAAGGTAGAAAAAGTTTTGAAAAGATTTATCGTTATCTCATTTCACAAAAACCTGGCATTTAACAGGGGAGTGTAAACTTTTTATATCCACTGTGTGTGTATATATATATATATATATATATATATATATATATATATATATATATATATATATATGGTTCCCTATCAGAAGCCTGAAACACTATAAGCCTGAAAATCAAAATCCTGAAACCAAAAGCCTGAAAATTCAAAATCCCGAAAACCCAAAATCCTGAAACTCAAAATCCTGAAAACACAAAATGGACATACTGACGTCATTGTGGCTTTGCTATTGTTAGCCCTGTGGTTTTAGGTCATGCGTTGGATTCAGGTAAGTGTGCGGTTGGTTTCATGTTAGGGTTAGGGGTGGTTTAAGTGAGTTAGAGTTAGGGCGCAGGTTAGACATGTATGCAATAGTGACAAATATTTGGGTTAGGGGCGGTTTAAGTGAATTAGGGTTAGGGCGCGGGTCAGGTGAGTGTGCGATAGTGACGGACCTTAGGGTTAGGGTTAGGGTCAGGGTCAGTTGGTAGATATTAGTGTCTTTATAGTGACATATTAGCATTATTTGTGTTTTCAGGATTTTGAGTTTCAGGATTTTGGGTTTTCGGGATTTTGAATTTTCAGGCTTTTGGTTTAAAGATTTTGATTTTCAGGCTTATAGTGTTTCAGGCTTCTGATAGGGAACTATATATATATATATATATATATATATATATATATATATATATATATATATATAGGTCTACCTGATTATGCCAAAAGCAGAGAAGAACGACAACGAGATAACTGACACTGGAAGATTGACAACAGAGAAGGCTGAAAGTTGAGAATTGTGACGCTGAGAACACCGTCATGTTAAGATAAGTGTGCCATAGGGATGGACGTTAGGGTCAGGGTGTGGGTAAGGTAAGTGTGTGATAGTGATGGACGTTAGGGTAGGGTGCGGGTGAGGTAAGTGTGCGATGGTGACGGACATTAGGTTTAGGGGCGGGTTAAGTGAGTTAGGGCATGGGTAAGGTAAGGGTGCGATAGTGACAGACTTAAGGGTTAGGGGCGGATTAAGTGAGTTAGGGTTAGGGTGCGGATAAGGTAAGTGTGCGCTAGTGATGGACCTTAGAGTTAGGGTTTGGGTTAAGGTTAGTGCATATATAGTTGTGTATGTAAAGTTTAGTGTAGGTTTGTAAGGTTTTTGGTGTGCTTGTGTTGTGTGTGTGTTTTTCGGGAAAGTTAATTGTTTTGTTGATTGTTGGGATTGTGGTTTGCGGGCATGTGAAGTTTCGTGTTTTTGAACTTTCGGTTTTGTCGTGTCGATTATTTCGTTGTCTGTGTTTTGGCATGTCGGTGTTATCAGGTAGACCCATAGATATATATATATATATATATATATATATATATATATATATATATATATATATATATATATATATATATATATATATATATATATATATATAAAATTTAAATATAATTTAAATCTAGCTATATTTAATGTTTAATATACCAACTTTATACCATATTCTGTATTTACTCTCTGAAGATCTAAACCTGGGATGAAGCTGAAAATGGTCCATGGAGATCACTCAAAGCTGTATTTAGATTAAGACAATGGGATTACCTGCCCCAAGTTTAAGATATTGGGGGATGCGATTTGCAGTTGACACTGGTGTAGGAGTGCAGTTAGTGGCACTACTTTATGAAGGTTTGAGGATATTGTTACCTCAGAAATGAATACTTATACTGCCTGAAGTGCTAATTGCTGTTCGACTCTGACATGAGGTAGATACCAGTCTGGCAATCTGCAGGAGGTATCAGAAGAGCTAGCTATGGTTCTGAGATCAGAGTTCTACTACAGTTAACAAAAATTAACTAAAATAAAATTTAGATGCAGAAACCTTCTCCTCCATGACTTAACCCAGTACAGATTTGTGAAAGGTAGAACTTAATATGCTTGACCTCAGAATTTTTTGGGGGATTGTGATTGGTGTCCTGGATGGTGGTTTATCTGTCTATGTATTTTATCTTCAATCTTGGTAAAGCATTTGACAATATACTGAATGATAGACTCATACATAAAATAAGGATCTAAAGGCAAATAAAGCAATAATAATTTGGATCCACAGCTGTCTAAATTAATGCATAAAACATGTAAGGATAGCTGGACTCTTGTCTTCAGTACTCCCAATCTTCAGCGGAGTCTCCGCGGCTAAATCCATGAGTCACTCTTTGTTTAGCATTTATTTTTCTCAGATATCAAGTCAGATTCAATAATGCATATGACCTCAAACTTTGGAACATTCTTCTTAACCTTGTGAACACCTTCCCATGCATTCAGTCATTTTGGCAAAAAAAGCGTTTTTTACTAACAGCTGAAAGTCTAAAAGCTGACAAACTAGTAAAAGAATGTGGATTCCTTGTTGCTGATTATCTTTCATTTGATATCCATAGAGCCGTGGCTGTCTGCAAAGTATATGGAGTTGTCCTTGTGATCCTCTATGGGTTGAAATATATACCAGGGAAGGCATTGTCCCTCTTTCTACAGCTTTTATTAGAACAGCTGTTGAATACTGCACTTCGTTCTGTAACCTAGTCACGTCATCTAACACAACTGTAGAGGGTACTAGGTATATGTATGCCTCATGGACAGAATCAAAGTGCGCCAAGGATTGTCTCATAGCAAAAGACTACAGCATCTCTCTCACTACTCTGTACCTTGTTGGCTTCTTAAATGATACTTGTGCTTCACATGTACAGTATTAAAGGACCTCTTAGTAGCTGAAACCCATTCTTTAGAGTACCCCCCCTTGGTCTTACCTCAATGTAAGTGCATATATTATGCCTCATTAAAAATTAATATTAACTTTAACAAGAAAATTGACAAATTCATGTCTTAAAGACATTCATGGATATGGAAGAAACTCCCCATCTCATTTAAACCCTTTAGAAGGGATGTGGGTGACCACATGTATGTCCGCAGATTCCAATATGGGATCCAGGGCATCAGACTCCTTAAAGACGAATCAGCCTTGAGCTTATTCACCAAACCTATGAACTTATGCTACGTTCAATTTGTAATGACTTAAGTAATAATTAATACTGCTTTCGGGGGAAGGGGGTCTGAAATCCCTGCTGAATTTGGAATTTCCAGTTCTAAATCATTATACAAAGTCCCTACTCAACATCCCTGTACTTGTCACGTTACTTTTTTTGCAGTTCTGAGTTAAGTTTTCTAAGTATTTTGTATACTATAAAAATAGGAAAAATGTATTCATAATGCAATCTAATCAGATTTCTTGTTGCAAACAAACATTTTAAGTTATTTTTCTTACATTTTGTTAGTCCTAAAGAATTTAATACTAAACATTATTTTTGTGTTATCTTTGTCCCTGTGCATGTCAACCATCAGGCCTCCTCTCAGTCAGACATTATACTGTCCAAAGGGGATTATTCAGTTAGCCATGATAGTGCTTTGTGCTCTTTGTGGCATCTCAGCAATGAGACTTTTTCAGTTTATGGCTTAACCTTACCCTTGCTGGTGACGTGAGCAATGGTGTTACCACAAGGGCTGCCTTTGCACTATTGGCCTCACATGTATGCTCCTCCACATATAAAGTCAAGGTCCATCATCACTGACTTGGTTGCCACTGTCTGTGTCTTCTTAGCAACTGCATCATGATGGGTAGGGTTAGGGTTTGCACACGAGTTAGGTGGTGAGGAGTGCAAGTATTCAGTTTATGTGCAAGATCATATTTCTCTTACAACAAAGAAAATAAACAACAATGCATGGGCCCGAACAAAACTAATTCAAATAAAAAAAGAATGACTTAAATGACTAATTTGGGAAAACAATTCAAAAAATATCAGGAGCTGGTACTATTTACACCAGTCTGTGTAACAGTAGGAATTATCTAGTAACAGTAAGACATCATTCCACTAGCTGCAGACAGATAGAGTAGGGGAGAGGATTAACAAAATACTGAATCAATATAAAAGAAAGTTATTGATGCAGATGGTAAAAACTGTGGCCAGTTGTTACCCTACATACTGTCTGTAATTAGAGAGATGCCATAAGGTTCAACCGGTTTTACCTCATTTGAGATTTTTTTGTATGTCAAGCATTGGGAAGAAGAGAAGACGTATTTTAAAAGGGGACTAGAATACTACATTAGTTTGTTGGATCTATTAAATCTGGTTATTCTTATAGTAAGAGAACATGTGGACAGCCCAAGCATTGCAACAATGAGCTTATAATAAGAATGTTTGACTTACAGAACTCAACCCAGTAAATCAGGTATTAGTATTAGTGGCTTCCAGGGAAAACACATTTGAGGTGACTGAAAGAATAAACTCAGTGAACTGTGAAATTAGAAAACCAGGAAAGACAAACAGCAAAATAAAGCAACTTTTTCAAATTAATGTATGGAAGGCATGTAAAGAAGAAACTTCTACAGTGAGCCTGCAAGTTGAAGTTCATATAAGAGTGCCCTCTATGGTTGCGAAATGTTATGGTTCACTGAATGTATTCTTTTAGTCAGCTCAAATAACACTGTGTACTGAAATAAAGCATCAGAGGTTTACAAAGGCTGTTTCTTCATTGCAGAGAGGGTGAGTGGTATCTACCTAAGGTACAGATAGAAGAATTCTTCTTTAGAGCACAAAAGCAAGAAGGCAGATAATTTATTTTAAGAAGCAAATGAATGTTTTTTGAAATTTCAGTGAGACAGAAAATAACTGAACTAGCTCACTAATAGAACCCACATAGTCAAAATAGGGGAAGCCACCTCAAGCAGTAAACCTGTATCGAGTGACGTACCCCAGGGTACAATCATGGGGCCTCTGTTATTTGGGATATACTTTTCTGAGATGCAGGCCAAAACCAGTGGGCTATGGCTGACCAAGTTTGCAGATGACTGCAAGCTCGGCACTGTCATCAATTCCCCTAGTGACGTGGACATCCTCCAAGAGGGTCTCACCCAAAGAAATGATTGCTGCCAGAAACATGGCCTTAAGCTGAATACAAAAAAATGCATCATCATCATCCCCTTTGGGGAGAGTGATGTCCCCACAAATTATCACATTAATAACAATGTCCTAAGCATGCAGTCAGTCGTGAGGGATTTGGCCACCCAGACTGATTGCAACCTGACTTTTGACCACCACGTTGCTTCCATTGTACAGAAAGCTTTTTACATGGCCCACCTCATAAGTAAGGGTATCTCTTCCAGGGACAAGGAGGTCATAACATCCCTGTATTCTTCCCTTATAAGGCCCACTATTGAGTACAATGCCCCATTTGGCATGTACCTCGTAAAGCACATGCAGCAGCTGGAGAGACCACAGAGGTTCCTCACCAGGAGAATCCAGGGCCTCAGAAATCTACCTTACACAGATAGGCTAAAAGCCCTATCCCTCTACTCTGTTTCATACAGACTCCTCATAGGTGACCTCTGTCTGGCATACAAGGCGTTCTCGGACCCCACCTTGATGGGACTGCTCCATGTCCACAAGTCAAGCTCCACTCAAGTAAACTACACACGCAGCCTCAAATTGGTCTGTGACATTAATAGGACTTGTTGATGGGACAGATTTGTGTCCCAGAGACTCTCCCATCTGTGGAAAAGATTGCCTCTCCACTTCAAGCAGAGTACCTCTTTACCATTTTTTAAATGCAACTTGGATAACTGGATGAGAAATAGAAAATACATCTCTGGGATTCCACCCATGTCACTCCTGGACAGGGGCATCGGGTACTGATTTGTCTATACAGGTGCTAAACTCTTGGCTAGGCATATAAGGGCCTCAGGGCCAATAGCCTAGTAACTTCCTATGATCTTATGAACTTCCTATGAACAGAGACGACATCTGGAGTGATGGCTATTCTGAGACCTTACAGAGTACCAGAGTCACAGAAAAAACAGTTAATATGCTCAAACTAGGCACGATAGAAGAGACACAAAGTGACCGGAGAAGCCTGATAATGTTAGTTCCTAAGTCTGATGGAATTACCAGGTTTGATAATGACTTTAAGAAACTGAGTAGCATTTTAATGTTTGATAGTTATCCCATGCCCCGAAGTAAATAGAAAACCTAGAAAAGGACAGATACTTGATAACACTAGACTTCACCATTATTTGGCCCTGTGGCATAAAGGGATAAAGTCCTTATTTTACCCCAAACAACCCACATTTGATTAGTAGCATGGATACTTGAGGGACTAAATGAGGACAGGGTGGGAGTGAACTGACAATGGTGACTTGCCTATCTTGGGGGACGGACTGCCTAGCCTTGCTAAAGCACTATTAAGAGCTTTGTGAACTCTGTACTGCCAGTGAGATGATGCACATGTACCTTACTTGGTAGGCAACTGCAGAGCCAACAAGGCTGCTGTGGGATGGATGAGGGTCTGGGTACACTCTCTGGCAGCAGTATGAGGCTGCACCAGCATGCTCAGTCTCCTCCCTGGGCCTACATGTGGGTTGGGATGAACATGGAGGAGACTAATGAGTGTCTGATAGACCCAGTGAAAGAGAAGAAGAACTAATGCTAGTTAATGGTCAGCTGTGACAAGGAAGAGCAATTGAAAAACACTAGACTTGACCAAGGGATATTGGCAGATACCACTTATCCCTTTTATTGTGTTTTAGGAACTAATTAAGAAGTAGTGTATGTAATTTTTACATGGCCTTATATACACACACACACACACACACATATATATATATATATATATATATATATATATATATATATATATATATATATATATATATATATTATAATATTTTTATAATATATTGGTATTTAACTTTTTATTATTGCACAAGGAAGGATATTATATATTTATTTATTATTATAGGATTTGATTTTATTGGATGAGACAAGGGTTTTATGGAAGTTTTATTGTCTTTCTTGATTTCTGCATTTAATTGGTGGTTGTGATATCAGGGAAGGTATATATTAGCTAGGTAATAGTAAAGAATATTTACATCTAATGAAGTCCTAAAAGGATGAAAACACATTTTTAAAGCATTTATTTGTTTTTATTGTCGCTCCATTTGACTGTATTAACCTCCTTTGAGTGGAAATAAAGTGGATTATTGAATTCTGGACTTGAGTTGTGGTCCTAACAGTGCCTAATTTTGTGTTACAAGTTTATATTTTGGCTGCATATTCCTATTTAACTGTTTACTTTTAAAAACAGCCTGTTCCTGGAGGGACAGTAAGTGATTGCATTAGTAGTTGATATAAAAAAATCACAAGTAATGTTATGTTTTGTCTCAAGCCAAGCAGGCTATTTCGATTATCCACTGCCTTTGTGAAAAATAAATCTCTGTTTTATAAAATGTCTGTCTCCAGTTTTCTTGGATCTTACAATATATAGAAGTAAATGACCATATATCAAAAAGCTACATAATGAATGAAAAGTGACTATAAACAAGTGGTTGATCACCAGCTAATAGAAAACTAAAAAAAGCACAGCATTTTTGCAGGTATGCAAGACCTCCATGCACCTCACCACACCTCTGCTAATTATATATAACTGCAACATTGCACTAAAGTGGAGAAAGAGCAAATTCCCTGATCCTTACTGTTCTGTAATGTCACACAGAAAAACTGGTTCATATACAAGATGAATTGTTGATGAGTGTGTGAAGATATGTGAGGGCAGCCAGCCTAGCCAGATAGAATTTTTCAGATAATTCTGTCATTTGTAAATATTAATATAAGCCACAGGCTTGCTCTCTTAAATGATAGAATATGGTGTTAAATGTGGAACTGCAAAAATGTAACAACAGTGCACTCTGCTGTAAGAAAGCTGATAAGTCAAGCATTGTGTAATTGTTTGATATCAAAACTCGGAGACGAGATGTCTAAATGAAGGAATTATTCCTATTGTTTGGAGGTCAGAGTTAATGGCTAGAATTTACATGTATAATTTCTTTTATTGCTCTGGCTTCCTGACCAGCTGCAAGATCAAAAGGGCTTTTCACCTCTGAGTTTCTGTTAGCCTTGGAAAACAAAAAATTGTTAAGAATGATGTAATGTGAAGCAGCACTGTGTTATCAATTTAAAGACAGAGAATCAGAGAGCATTTAGCATTTTGACTTGAGGACATCCAACATCACCAGCACTATCTTGCTCTATATGTACGTTTATGTTAGAACTGTGTTTTCTCTTAGATGTAGCTAGGAAATAGGAAGTTTAAATTATTTTTTTTTTGTATTGATGTTAGAACTATTCTGCTGTATTATTTTATGCATTTTCCTGTGTCTGAACTCTTGATTAGCACTGCATATTAAGAAGTACTGTCTTGTGTTTTTATTATTTCTTATTAAATATTATTAAACCTTTCAATTGTGGCTGTTTTATGTAGAGATAATTTAAGCTCTAGAGTACATTGCATGTATATAGTGATACTGTCCAAGTAAGTCCAAATAAGCCTTGACTGTTCAGTTGTACTTACCATTTGGATAATAATATTGCACAGTAATAATTGGACACCCTTTGTTAAGGGCCTTTTTAGCAGCTGATATTAGTGGGTGGTGGCAGCTGGTACTACCTTTTAGACTGGCAGAAAGGAGACACAGCTGGAGAATCTGTGCCAGCCTTCCCCAGGAGTGTCTGTGTGTTTGTATATAACTCGTATCTCAAAGTGTGTATGTGTCAGCTACTTGGGCAGGGACATGAAGCACTGGTTGGATGGAGATGGTGCTGGAGGTTTTAGCTTTCCCACTAGGCTGATATCTGGACCCTATAGCTGTGTCAGTGGGGAATCTTATTGGGGATCTGGGGAGAAAGGGAGAAACCAGCCCCAGACTGACTGTGATTTCTGTATGCTCTTAAGGGAAATTGTACTTTACTGTTTGTGTATTTTTTATCCTCCCCTATGTGGATGCCCCTCACTAGTGTTAGTGGTGAGGACTGAAGCTCCTTGATTTCTGGTGCAGTGCACAGGTGTCACATGTTAATTGTTTGGCAGTGGTGGGATATCCACACCACATATTCATTGGTTGGCAATTGCCTTGTAGTGGTGTGGATAGTGAATTCCTATAGCTTGTGTACAGTGATCACTGAGGGTGTTTTTGTACTCTAAATCAGCCATGCAGTGAATACTCAGAGCTCAGATCACAATTGTTTTATTTCTTTTGTTAGCTTAGTTAGTCAGGGAGAGCAGGCAAGCATGTCAGCAGAGGAGTATGGAAGGCTGACAAGGAGCCGGCTTGCTGAGATATGCCAGGCTAGGGGACTGCTGCATGGAAACCTGATTAAGGCAGACATAATTGCAGCTTTGGTCACAGCTGCATCAGAAAACAGCAATCAGGAGGAAGATTAGACTGGCCATGGATATGTACAACACTCAGGGAATGGATAGCTCAACCTTTGTGCAGAGGGCTTAAAAATCCATCTGGAGCAAAAAAGACTTGAGTTGGAGGCTAGGCATTTGGAAATGGAAGCTGTGGAAAAGGTGTGGCAGAGGCAGCACAAAAAGGAGATGCTGACTCTTCGCATGAGTCATGGAGGTACTGGGGAAGGGAGTAACTGGACCCCAGAAGCACAAAAGCTCAGTAAATTTCCTTTGCAGTTTACAGAGGGGAATCTTTTTGATAGTTTTATTCATATGTTTGAGAGAGTATGTAAACAGTATGATGTTGACCAAAGGTTCAGTACGGTTCCTGACCCCCTTACTCCATGGTAAAGCTGTAAATGTGTTGTCTAAATTTGCTGATTATGAATGTTTTGATTATTTATTTATTTATTTATTTTATTTATTTCAGTTTGATAACTGGGGAGGTCCACTGGGCTCAGGAGCCAGTTTTCAGTGGAGGCCCAGGGAGAAAAGCTCCACATTACATAGTAAAGTTAAAAAAAAACAGGTAAAATTAAAATTAAAATTAAAATTCAAAGATATGGGTACATTAAGATAGAACAGAAAACATTAGGTTTTATGAATACAGGTAAAATTGTGATACAGAGACAGTATGAGGTACAATGGTTACATAGCATATGAGTCATATATTAACATGGTAGGTTAATAAGGTTATAAAGAATTTGAGTCTTGTTAGGGCAGAGTGGAAGACCAGAGACAGTATGAGGTACAATGGTTACATAGCATATGGGTCATAGATTAACATGGCTGGTTAATAAGGTTATATAGAATTTGAGTCTTGTTGGGGCAGAGTGGAAGACCAAGCGTAAATGTTAGGGAGGGGGATAAAAGGGAGTGGAAACTATTTACAATATTTACATTATATATATTAGTGTAGAGAGTAGAAGGCTAGGTGGGGAAAGTGCAGTTGCACTTCCTATTAGAGAACAAGTGGGAATGGAGTAGGGTTTTGAAGTTGTTAGGGTTTTCAGTCATTCGTAAAGATGGAGGTAGAGAATTCCATTTTTTGGCTAAGGAAAAGGATAGGAGGTGTTGCCCGGCCGGTCACTTTCGTGTGTAGGCACTGAGTAGGTTTAGGTGAGCAGATCTAAGTGGCCTGTTAGGGGTGTAAAGTTGTAGGATGTTGGATAGTGCAGGACATTTGGAGGGGTTAAATAATAGCCTATGGGCAGTGTTAAGTTGGAGGTAGTCTAAAAGGTTGGGGATTTCTAGCCAGTTTAGTGAATAGAGGGTAGAGCAATGATGGGAGGTGTGTTTGGCTTTGATGGCGAATTTAGAAATTTTATTATAACAACTTTCCATTTTTGAGGAAAGGGAGGCAGATAAGTTAGTTAATAGAGGGGCACCATACAGTAGTGAGGGAAGAAGATAGGTAGTGGCGAGGGTTTGTCTAGAAGAAGGAGAGAGATAGTGAATGTTTCTATATAGCAGGCCAGGTTTTTGATGTGTCTTCTTGATATTGAGTTGAACATGGGTGTCAAATTTTAGGTATTCATCAATAGTGACCCCAAGTAGTTTGGCATAGGGAACAATTTCTATAGTTGAATTGCTATGGCTTCTAATTTAGAATGAGTTTTTGTTGAGAGGGAAGGATTTTGAGGGGGGGAGAGAAGTATTTTGGATTTGTTAGCATTTAGAGAAAGGTGGTTTTGGAGCATCCAGTTCTCAGTGGTGGAGAAAGTTGTTTGTGTGTATGATAGAAGTTCTGGGAGGTTGGTGGCACAACAGATTAAAGTGGAGTCATCGGCATATTGTACAATTTTAGTATTAGGGATGGCAGAGTGGAAGTCATTGATAAAGATGTTGAATAGCATAGGGCCAAGAATGGAACCTTGGGGAACTCCAGTGGGGTAGGAAGGAAGTTAGAGGTACCTTTCCTCCATTTTACAGCTTGAGATCTGTTGGATAGGTAACTAGAGAACCAGGATAGTGTATTATTTGAGAGGTTGAGGTTAGCAAGGTGGCTAAGGAGATGAGTATGGGAGACAGTGTCGAAAGCCTTTGAGAGATCTAGTAGAACTGTTGAAACTATTTTACCAGTATCGCGGGCACAGTTGACTATATCTAGGAATGAGAGTAGGGCAGTTATAGTGCTATGGCCAGGGCGGAATCCATGTTGGGTTTGGGAGATGAGGTGGTTATTGATAAGGAAGGGCATTAACTGAATGTGAATGCATTTTTCCAGGATTTTTGATATTGGGGAGAGGATGGCTATGGGGCAAAAGTTTGAGATATTATTGTTTTTACCGCCTTTGTGGAGAGGATGTATAAAGGCAGAGCATACAGCTTGGGGACATAAGATTCCATTATGGATCTGTTGATTAGGATACTAATGGGGAGGGCGATTCCATCTGCAGCAATTTGTAAGAATTTGAATGGAATGTTATCTGGAGCATTAGAGCAAGGTTTCAGTTTGCTGAGAAGTTTTTTTATATATGAGGTGAAGACTGGTTTAAGTTCAAAGGTGGTAGGAGGGTTGGGTTTAGAGGGTGGGGTAGAGTGACTGAGCTGTGTGGATGGATTAATTTGAAAGGTCTTATTTAGTTCAGCTATACAGTTAATAAAGAAGGAGTTGAAAAGAGTGGCAATTTCTGGATCAGACTTGGTAGTGTCAGGGCAAGGATTATTTTTAGTGCCTGGGTTGAGAAGTGAATTAATGGACTTCCAGAATAGTTTAGGGTTTTTGGAGTGGTTGGCTTGGAGTTTCATATAGTAAGATTGTTTGTCTTTGGATATATGTTTTTTAGTGAGGTTGCGGAGCTGCTTGTATTGAATAAGAGTCTCTGGATGTTTATTGTGCTGAGAAAATTTCCAGCATTTGTCTCACTGTTGCATGAGTTTTTTGGTTTCCCTAGTTAGCCATGGGGCTGTTTTATTTCTGTTGATAAGAATTGCTTTTAAGAATTTTTTAAGCTAACATCTGAAACTTATAGGAAAAAGTTCTGTGACCATAGGCGCAAGGCAGATGAAAGTGTGTGCGAATATGTTGCTGAACTGAGTACTTATTTTCATAGGTGGGTGAGTGGATGTCAGGTCACCACTTTTGAAAAGCTGGCAGACCTTTCTGTAAGGGAACAAGCCCTTAGCTCTTTGCCTGAGGACATGAGGATCTGGTTAGCTGATAGACAATGTGCTACTTCAGATGAGTTGGGGAAGAATGGAGACCTACACCTAGAAAGCAGGGCATCCCTTGACAGAAAAGGGACTCCCAGTACTGCTCATGGGTCAAAAGGAACCCATGCTGGGCAGCCCTAGACTGCTCCAACAGAATCTGCCAGTAGCAGGGGAAGCCACTAGTCCAGGTACATGTCTAGGCCCTAGGGTTAAATGTTTTGAATACAACCAGTGGGGCCATGTTGCATACAGATCTCCATGGAGGTGAAGTGGGGAACAAAAAGTGAGAGAGCCAGTAAAAAGAGAAAAAGACAAAATGCCAATAGTAGGTTGTCTTGAGACAACAGGGGTACCAAACTACCATCCTGCAGATGTCCTGATAGGGTAGGATTTTTATGAGGCAGTACCATGTGTTTATGCAGTTACATGCAGTCAGGCTACGAGACAAGCATGTGCATCTGGTAGCCTGGGGGAGACCCAGACAGACCTCATACTTGCAGCCAGGACTGGTGAGGTGGTTACTTCAGGAAGAAAGCTATGTTATAGCAGTGAGCCACAGCTGCTTGTGGGTACTGATGTTCCCTTGGACAGAGTGATTGCAAAGGTAGAGGTGAGTAGTAGTACCCAGGCTGACAGTGAGGCACCACTGTCAGAGGATGCCAGACTTCCTCTGGAAGGGGAGCTGGGAAAGGTTAGAAAAAGAGAGCTGAGACAGACTCAGCTCTCAGCTCTCAGACCCTATATTGCAAGGCCTGAGGTAGGGAGCTAGTGAGCCACCTGATTTTCAAGGGAAGGGGGAATCTGTATACTGGGACAAAGGGTTACACTATAGAGAGTGGATCCCTGAGGGAGTGCTAGAAAGGGAGAGGGTACAGCAGTTGGCAGTGCCTAGAGCCTACTGTCTTGGGCTACTAGCCATAGCCCATGATATTCCCTTTGCAGGTTATATGGGCATAATATGTACAAAGCGACATATTATGCAGAACTTCTACTGGCCTGGTATTTCCAGAGCTGCAACAGGGTACTGCAGGACCTGTGAGCAGTGCCAAAAGGTAGGCAAAGCAGAGGACAAGGTGAGAGCTCCTTTGTTGCCTTTGCCTGTGATTGAGGAGCCATTTCAGAGTGTAGCTTTGGTTATTGTGGGGCCTCTGAGTACCCCAAGTTCCACAGGGGAAAAGTACATAATAGTAGCAGTAGATTATGCTACAAGATACCCTGAGGCAGTGTTTTTTTTTTTCTTCTATTGAGGCAGAAAAGGTGGCAAATGCTTTGCTAGAGATTTTCAGCAGGGTAGGTTTCCCAAAAGAAATACTGACTGACAGAGGTCACAATTTTATGTCAGACCTGCTGACTTGTCTGTGGAAGTACTGCATGGTGAAGCATACCTCTCAACCTGGAAACATGAAAAATCTGGACAAGGCCCATGAAAAATAGGTACAAATCTGTACGCTGATTAACATCTAATTTGCATACACAATTATGTAACCCCACCCACTCCAATGGAGTTGTGGGATACCAACTTTCAAACGCAAACTGAAGAACAGACAGCCAAAATATGGCAGAGTCCCCCTGCAGCCATCCCAATGTCCCATTACCTGGCTCGCCTCATTTACCATAGACACTAAATTGTGCATACAGCTTCACTTCTACAATGATTTGGATTTTATTTTTACATTTTACAGCACAACAATGCAGAAACACTAATAGACATCTGGTAAACAAAACAATACTGTCTCACAATGAAAATAGGCTTGGCATTAAAACTTCTCTGTCCTTGAAACTCACATTCATTGAAACAGCACTGAAACCCACATCACATCCAAAGAAAATGCATCTGGCCAGTGGTGGATAAAGATTACCTTTGGGCTATTTTCAAATCCTTGGCCCCTTGCTCACAAAACAAGAAACATACATGTGTTATTTTCTTTGATACACCTTCCTGACTGAGCGCATTTTAAATTTATTGTTTGAACAATTTTCCAGTAGGCTGTACTGTAGGCAATGAAACAAAAAGCATGAACCAAACTGCCCAATTCAGAACATTTCCATCATAAAATTCGACTTCCACACCCACACTATAAATAGAATGACAGTAGTGTAAGCCATAGGCATCTTGCACAGTGTCTCACACTTTACAATTTCATATTTTTTTTGGGGGGGACAAAATGTCAAAAACCAAGGAAACATTTTAAACATTGCTTGTATAATTTTTGTAAAGTTGTTAGAATAAAATGTTGTGTTACCACCATGCATTTCACTGGCAAATTTTGAACCCGGGTCCCTATTCACTACAGTCAGAACATACCACTATGCCAAAATCAGCAACTTCCTGAAACATAGGAAGACAAACTTAATGGCTATCATTTAGTGAATTCATTTCTCACTTCTCACCATAGCTCTCAAACTCTTAGTACAAAAAACCTGGAAAAAGCCAATAATAGGGGAATGCAAATTCAGTTCTCACTTCTCACCATAGCTCTCAACTCTTAGCACAAAAAAAACCTAGGCAGAGCTCAAAAGTGGTGGTGGCTAGTGACTTTAGGCTCTTTTTACAGGGTTTGAGCCTGAGTACCTCACACACACACACACACACACACACACACACACACACACACACACACACACACACACACACACACACACACACACACACATGAAAAGAAATAATTTCTGATGGCTTCTCTGTGCAGCAAGGGAAATAAAATACCAGTCTCGGCGAGGAACAGCTTTTCTGTGCAGAAAATAAACACACACACACACACACACACACACACACACACACACACACACACACACACACACACACACACACACACCAGTCCTCGGCACACACTTACCTTTCCTCCGTGTGAGCGAGGAAAATAAAAGAAATCCTTTCTGCAAGGATCACCACAACATCCAAGTCAGTGTCATCATACCTCAGCATCTAAGTCTGTATCTTAATACGACATCCAAATCAGCATCATAACACCTCAGCATCCAAGTCAGTGTCATAATGCCTCAGCATCCAGGTGTGTATCATAATATGGTCATCTGTGTCACATTCAGGGCTTTTTATTCTATGCCAGGATGCCTGCCTAACAAACCTTTTTGAAGATAATATCAAATCTGTATCGTAAGCAGAGGATGGAGACAAGCCTAAAAAAGGCATTTAAGTAGATATCAAAAAGGGCTGACAGATAAGAGCTAATGATTAATACTGAGTGTGAACTGTCTGTTTGGGGAAGGATAAACTCCCATCTGCCAGTCAGGAAAAGAGTTTGGTGTCACAACCACAGGAACAATGCATCATCAGGGAAAAAGTGACAAATTAACAAAAAAACGAGACCTTGGAGAAGCTGAGATGTACTGCACAATAATAGGTGTAACAGTCAGGGTCATATACCTTTAAAAAATGATGGCTATGTGAAAGCAGAAAATCTGTGTGGAAAGCATGTAGAGATGTGGACTCTGACCTGAAAGAGAAGTTAAAAAGGCAGTACCAAGACAGTAAAAATAGTGGTTGAAAGACATACAGATAAAAGTGAGACAGCCTGGGTTATAGTCATTAGAATGGAAAGCAGAATGTGATATGGGTGTGTATACAGGATTTTTGATATTGGGGAGAGGATGGCTATGGGGCAAAAAGTTTGAGATATTATTGTTTTACCGCCTTTGTGGAGAGGATGTATAAAGGCAGAGCATACAGCTTGGGGACATAAGATTCCTTTATGGATCTGTTGATTAGGATACTAATGGGGGGGGGGGTGATTCCATCTGCAGCAATTTGTAAGAATTTGGATGGAATGTTATCTGGAGCATTAGAGCAAGGTTTCAGTTGCTGAGAAGTTTTTTTATATATGAGGTGGAGACTGGTTTAAGTTCAAAGGTGGTGGGAGGGTTGGGTTTAGAGGGTGGGGTAGAGTGACTGAGCTGTGTGGATGGGTTAATTTGAAAGGTCTTATTTAGTTCAGCTATACAGTTAATAAAGAAGGAGTTGAAAAGAGTGGCAATTTCTGGATCGGACTTGGTAGTGTCAGGGCAAGGATTATTTTTAGTGCCTGGGTTGAGAAGTGAATTAATGGACTTCCAGAATAGTTTAGGGTTTTTGGAGTGGTTGGCTTGGAGTTTCATATAGTAAGATTGTTTGTCTTTGGGTATATGTTTTTTAGTGAGGTTGCGGAGCTGCTTGTATTGAATAAGAGTCTCTGGATGTTTATTGTGCTGAGAAAATTTCCAGCATTTGTCTCGCTGTTGCATGAGTTTTTTGGTTTCCCTAGTTAGTCATGGGGCTGTTTTATTTCTGTTGTTAAGAATTGCTTTTAAGAATTTTTTAAGCTAACATCTGAAACTTATAGGAAAAAGTTCTGTGACCATAGGCGCAAGGCAGATGAAAGTGTGTGCGAATATGTTGCTGAACTGAGTACTTATTTTCATAGGTGGGTGAGTGGATGTCAGGTCACCACTTTTGAAGAGCTGGCAGACCTTTTGGCAAGGGAACAAGCCCTTAGCACTTTGCCTGAGGACATGAGGATCTGGTTAGCTGATAGACAATGTGCTACTTCAGATGAGTTGGGGAAGAATGGAGACCTACACCTAGCAAGCAGGGCATCCCTTGACAGAAAAGGGACTCCCAGTACTGCTCATGGGTCAAAAGGAACCCATGCTGGGCAGCCCTAGACTGCTCCAACAGAATCTGCCAGTAGCAGGGGAAGCCACTAGTCCAGGTACATGTCTAGGGCCTAGGGTTAAATGTTTTGAATACAGCCATTGGGGCCATGTGGCATACAGATCTCCACGGAGGTGAAGTGGGGAACAAAAAGTGAGAGCCAGTAAAAGAGAAAAAGACAAAATGCCAATAGTAGGTTGTCTTGAGACAGCAAGGATACTGAACTACCATCCTGCAGATGTCCTGATAGGGAAGGATTTTTATGAGGCAGTACCATGTGTTTATGCAGTTACATGCAGTCAGGCTACGAGACAAGCATGTGGGTCTGGTAGCCTGGGGGAGACCCAGACAGACCTCATACTTGCAGCCAGGACTGGTGAGGTGGTTACTTCAGGAAGAAAGCTATGTTATAGCAGTGAGCCACAGCTGCTTGTGGGTACTGATGTTCCCTTGGACAGAGTGATTGCAAAGGTAGAGGTGAGTAGTAGTACCCAGGCTGACAGTGAGGCACCACTGTCAGAGGATGCCAGACTTCCTCTGGAAGGGGAGCTGGGAAAGGTTAGAAAAAGAGAGCTGAGACAGGCTCAGCTCTTAGCTCTCAGACCCTATAGTGCAAGTCCTGAGGTAGGGAGCTAGTGAGCCACCTGATTTTCAAGGGAAGGGGGAATCTGTATACTGGGACAAAGGGTTCCACTATAGAGAGTGGATCCCTGAGGGAGTGCTAGAAAGGGAGAGGGTGCAGCAGTTGGCAGTGCCTAGAGCCTACTGTCTTGGGCTACTAGCCATAGCCCATGATATTCCCTTTGCAGGTTATATGGGCATAACATGTACAAAGCGACATATTATGCAGAACTTCTACTGGCCTGGTATTTCCAGAGCTGCAACAGGGTACTGCAGGACCTGTGAGCAGTGCCAAAAGGTAGGCAAGGCAGGGGACAAGATGAGAGCCCCTTTGGTGCCTTTGCCTGTGATTGAGGAGCCATTTCAGAGTGTAGCTTTGGTTATTGTGGGGCCTCTGAGTACCCCAAGTTCCACAGGGGAAAAGTACATAATAGTAGCAGTAGGTTATGCTACAAGATACTCTGAGGCAGTGTTTTTTTTCCTCTATTGAGGCAGAAAAGGTGGCAAATGCCTTGCTGGAGATTTTCAGCAGGGTAGGTTTCCCAAAAGAAATACTGACTGACAGAGGTCACAATTTTATGTCAGACCTGCTGACTTGTCTGTGGAAGTACTGCAGGGTGAAGCACTTGAAGACCACCCCGTACCATCCCCAGACTATTGCTCTTGTTGAGAGGTTAAACTCTACAATCAAGTCCATGCTATGGGCATTTGCAGACCAGTTTAAGAGGGAGTGGGACAAATATTTGCCCCATCTGTTGTTTTCTTACAGAGAGGTTTCCCAGGAATACTCAGGGTTTTCACCCTTTGAGTTGCTGTATGGGCATAGGGTGAGGGGAACTCTAGATTTAATATGTGATGAGTGGGAAGGTGAGTGTGAATCTCACAAGGAGTTTGTTGTGGCATATGTCCTAAACCTCAGGATAAGGCTCAGGGAACTCACGTGCTTGGCCCAGGAGAACCTGGCAGAAGATCAACAGCAGAAAAAGGTATAGTATGACAGGAATGCTTGAGCTAGATGGTATGCAGTAGGACAGCAGGTAATGGTTCTCATTCCTGTCAGACACAACAAACTGCAAGCAGCTTGGGAGGGACCCTACAATGTGGTAAGAAAGGTAAGTGATGTTAACTACATGTTAGAATGGCTATGCAGGAGGTAGGAGCACAGATTTTACTATGTTAACATGATGAAAACTTATGATAACAGGGAGGCCTTTGTGCTGAGTGTTTGAAGTGGATTGCACAAGGAGTCTAAGGGGGATTTGGTGACTTATCTCTTCAGTTAGGCTCAGAATGACACCTCAGTGGAAGGGGTAGCAATGTCCCAGCAGCTATCTCCTACCCAGGTTCGGGAAATGCGAGCAGTGTTACAGGAGTTTGGAGATGTGTTCACTGGGAAACTAGGATGTACCCACCTGGTGCTGCACCAGGTGGATAAAGAACCCCAAAAGCCTATTAGGCAGGCCCCTTATAGGGTGCCTGGGAGAAAAAAAACAGACTCTGAGGGAGGAGATACAGGAGATGTTGGAACTAGGGGTAATTCAAGAGTCCAACAGTCCCTGGACTTCCCCAGTGGTGCTGGTGCCAAAGAAGGATGGCAGTGCCAGGTTTTGTGTGGACTACAGGAAATTAAATAGTCACACAGAGTCAGATGCATACCCCACACCTAGGAGAGATGAGGCCCTAGAGCAGCTGGGTGGGGCTAAGTATCTTACAACCCTTGACCTTACCAAGGGTTACTGATGGGTGCCCTTGACTCCCAGTGCTAGAGAGAGGTCAGCCTTTGTGACTCTTTTTGGCTTGTATGAGCTCACAAATATGCCCTTTGGGATGAAAAATGCCCCAGTGACTTTCCAGAGGTGGGTAGATCATATCCTAGCAGGAGGGCTTGCTCTTGCTTACCTAGATGATATTGCCATCTATAGGCATTCCTGGCAAGAGCACCTTCAACATGTCAGGGAGGTGCTGGGCAGACTACAGAGGGTAAGGTTGACCATTAAGCCCAGCAAATGTCAGGTGGGTATGGCAGAGGTCTCCTACCTGGGGCATAGAGTGGGGAGTGGTAAGATCAGACCAGAACTTGCCAAAGTAGAAGCCATTGAGGCATGGCCTGCACCTGTTACCATAAAGCAGGTGAGGGCATTCTTAGGGACAGCAGGGTGCTTCAGAAAGTTTGTCTCTAGTTATAGTACCATAGCTGCTCCCCTCACAGACCTGACTAGGAAGAACAGGCCGGATGAGGATGTGTAGACCACAGCATGTGAGCAGGCATTCCAGAAGCTTAAAGAAGCTTTGGAAGGACCCCTGTGTTAGCCAGTCCAGATTACAGCAAATAATCTGTTGTGCAGGTGGATGCTTTGAACCATGGGGTGGGGGCTGTACTTATCCAGATTTCTTCAGAGGGAGAAGAGCACCCAGTGGTTTATCTTAGTCATAGGCTCCAACCCAGGGAGGAATGCTATGCAGCTGTAGAAAATTAATGTCTAGCAATAGTGTGGAAACTGCAGAAACTTCAGCCTTATCTGTATGGAAGAAAATTCACTGTAGTGACAGATCATATTCTAACATGGTTAAACAGAGCCAGCCAGCAAAATGCTAAGCTGCTAAGATGGAGCCTAGGGTTGCAAGCATATGATATGTCAGTGCAGCACTGCAGTGGGAGTAGCAATGCCAACACAGATGGGCTCTCAAGACAGGGAATGGGTTAAGGTATACTCAGATAGACCTAACCCTCTTAAGCAACATTTCTCAAGGGTCACTTGAAAAACTAGCTTGAGTTCTCCAGGGGGGAAGATATGTGAAGATATATGAAGGCTGCCAGCCTAGCCAGATAGAATTTTGCAGATAATTCTGTCATTTGTAAATATTAATATAAGCCACATGCTTGTTCTCTTAAATGGAAGAATATGGTATTAAATGTGGAACTGCAAAAATGTAACAACAGTGCACGCTGCTGTAAGAAAGCTGATAAGTCAAGCATTGTGTAATTATTTGATGTCAAAACTTGGAGCCGAGATATCTAAATGAATGAATTGTTCCTATTGCTTTGAGGCCAGAGTTAATGGCTTGAATTTACATCTATAATTTATTTTATTGCTCTGGCTTCTTGACCAGCTGCAAGATCAAAATAGCTATTAACCTCTGAGTTTCTCTTAGCCTGGAAAAACAGAAAATTAAGAATGATGTAATGTGAAGCAGCACTGTGTTATCAATTTAAAGAGAGAAGATCAGACAGCATTTAGCATTTTGTCTTGAGAATATCCAACATCACCAGCACTGTCTTGCTCTATATGTAAGGTTATTTTAGAAGTGTGTTTTCTCTTAGATATAGCTAGGAAGTAGGAAGATTAGATTAGTTTTTTCTGTATTGATGTCAGAACTATTCTGCTGTATTATTTTATGCATTTTCCTGTGTCTGAACTCTTGACTAGCACTGTTTCGTAAGAGGTAATGTCTTGTGTTTTTATTATGTATTATTAAATATGTTTAAACCTTTCAACTGTGGATGTGTTTTGTAGAGATAATGTAAGCTCTAGAGTACATTGCATGTATATAGTGATACTGTCCAAGTAAGTCCAAATAAGCCTTGACTGTTCAGTTGTACTTACCATTTGGATAATAATATTGCACAGTAATATTTGGACACCATTTGTTAAGGGCCTTTTTAGTAGCTGATATTAATGGGTAGTGGCAGCTGGTACTACATTTTAGATTGGGCAGAAAGGGGGCACTGCTGAAGAATCTGTGCCAACCTCCCCCAGGAGTGTCTGTGTGTTTGTATATAACCCATATTGCAAAGTTTGCATGTGCCAGCTACATGGATAGGGACACGAAGCTCTGGTTGGACGGAGATGGTGGTGGAGGTTTTAGCTTGCCCACTAGGCTGAGATCTGGACCCTATAGCTATGCCAGTGGGGTGTCTTATTGGGAATCTGGAGAGAAAGGTTTTGGCCAGTTTGAGATATATGGTATGTACCATTTTGCACTCATCAATTGCTTTAGTGATCTTTAAAAAAAATAGCAGGTGAGAAAGCACAACCTGCACTTGATGAACTGAAACTGAGACAGGTCCAGTATTTGGAGAGTCCCTATGTCCTGATTGAATAATTCCATGGTAAGTCTTTCCATGGCTTTGCATATGAGGCTGATCATACTTATGGGTTTATAATTACCTGGGTTTGTGGAAGGTCCTCCCTTATGCAGAGGAGTGACTGTAACTGTTCTCCATTCACTTGATACAAAACTTGTATGGAGGCTGAGATTGAACAGTGTTGTTAGGGCTGTGACTAAAGTATGCTTCATGCTATTTATGATGCATCCAGGGATATTGCCAGGACCTACTTTCTTTTTAGCCTTTGATAATACTTTTAGGACCTGTGTAGCGCACTTGCAGGTGTAGCTGAATGGGGTCTATATTAGATAAACGAATGCTTAAATGTTCGAATCTCTAAAGGTCAACCTTTAGAGATCGAACAGTTAATTGTTCAAATATTTTTAAAAATTAAAAAAAAAAACCCAGCAAAAAAAACAAAAAAAACAAACTAAAAGGTGTAAGTAGGGGACTGTGGCCCCCATACCCCCGCTACTTAAATATACCAACTCCGAGATCGCACTACAGTATAGGGAATGGGAAATTTCCTGTTTCTGCACTGTAGTGCACTTAAGTGTGATCTCAGAGTTGGTATATTTAAGTAGCGGGGGGGGGTGTGGGGGTGCAGGGGGGATTGCCCCCTGCTAAAACCCTTTCATTTTACTTTTTTATTTTTATTTTTTGTTTTATTACATTTTTGAACACTTAACTGTTCGATCTCTAAAGGTCGACCTTTAGAGATTCGAACATTTAAGTGTTCATCAATGTAATATAGACCCAGCTGAATGTTACGGGTCCCTTCCTACCTGACTCTGGTGACACCCCTATTAGGCCCAACATACCAAGGTGGCAATAATGACAGATTTTATTCTAGGTGACACTTCTAGTTTAAAAGGCAATAGCATAACCACAAACAAATTATTTCAACAGTGTACCAGTTAGCAATAAGGCAAGATGAGGTATGCATGCAATGAAACATACATTCACCCTCTTCCCCAGAACTCAGCAGAAAAAGGTCTTGACATTCAAACATGCACAAAGAAGGCAATATCAATGAGCAGTAAAGCTTTATAATGCAGCAATACAAACATGGGAAAAATGCAATGTCATTAAGCAATAAAAGAGTTATAATACAACAATACAGATATGAGAAAATGCAATGTCATTGAGCAGCAAAATTCTTGAAGGCAGCAGTACTAACATGAGCAAAATGCAATGTCATTGAACAATGAGGATTTATAATGCAACAATACAAATATGAGAAAATGCAATGTCATTGAGCAGTACTAACACCCTCAACCCCCTTGATAAATTCTAAACAGACAAACTATGAAACACTCTATTATACCCTGTTCACTGGCCAGTGACTACTCACAGTCTTACTGCTGGCATGATGGGGCCCAAGTTGGAGCTCATATGGATCCCAGTTATTTGTAATCCACAAAGCATTTAGCGGGAGAAATCCACAATCTTATAAAAATATAAAATGACAGCCAGAGCCTCTCACCACTCCATCGAGAATATCCTGGTGACCAGGCGTTGTGGTTCCTCTGATGAGAAAAGTAGAAAAATCTCTTGCCAACACTCTGGTAATCATATATGGCTTCTCTGAACTAGGCCCAAAGGAACTCCTTTCCTTGCTGAATCATATGCAGGTGTGGAACTAATGGTTTCAGACTTCTCTCCTGATTCCACAAAATACCATCATTCAGGATTTTACCAAAAACAGACACAATCTGCCACTTCACTTTCCTGTCCCAAAGCTCTAGACAAGAAAACACAGTCATCCTGCAAGGCCCTTTTTCCCTTCCACTACCTGTTTTAGTCTTCCCTCCTTCAGCTCATGTTCCAGTCTCCTCTTTCACTTTTGAAGTTCTTTTATATTCCTAAAAAGAGCTCCACCATGTGGTGTAATGAAAAACTACAGTCTATCACTTCTACAATGAAATACAATGGGAGCTACACTTGGTCTTGTGGGATAGCTTGAGGTGTGCCAGTTTCAGGTATATCAGATGGAGAAGAGAGAGAGAGAGAGGTAAAATTAGAGCTAAATTTATTGGCCAAGGTGTTCGCTATATTGTCACCCTTAGTTTTGGCAACTGTTCCCAGTCAGCTCAGTCCATTGCTGCATTGTGATTTTTGAGATTATGAACATACCTAAAAAATGTCTTGTGATTGCCTCTGGCTTGAATAGCTATTTCAGCCTCAAACTTTGGCATATTTTATTAAGCTCCTCAGTTGTTTGTTTATTTCAGCGACAAGGGCTCTTATATTCTGGGAATTACTCTTCTTACTTTTGGTCAACATGTTTTCCTTTTCTTATAAAGCTTGTTGATATACCATTTGGGTTTGTTTCTGGGGTTTTCCCTACACCTGTTCCTATGGGGTACAGCTGCATCTATGCATCTGTTTTCATGCTGGTATGGTATGGTGGTGTAAGTTTCTGCATATTCATAGGTTCATAGGTTCATAGATTGATACTAGGCTATCTGCCCTAGGGCATTTATAAGCCTAGCCAGAGTGTGTTTGGCTTTTGCCACCCTTTTAGATTAGTTGACTGTGCCTCTGTATAGTAGGTCACAGAAGGTAGCCCTTTTAAGTTTAGTTTACTGTACCTCTGTCAAGCAGGGGCACAAAAGAGATCCCAGGGGTAAACTTATGATCTCCCATCCACTCGTCAAGATTTCTCTTGAAGAGGGTCAGTGAGGGGCTCTGCCTAACATGGATTGGGATTTTGTTCCAGAGTAGGGGAGCCTCTGGGATATGAATCTGTCCCTCCAGCATGTCCTATTTATTTCTGTGCTGAGGATCAAGTCCCTGGAGCGTGTAGCTCTAAGGGATTTGGATTTTCTGAGGTGAAGCATGTCCATTAATTCTGGGTTGGACATGGCTTTATACATCAGACACAGATTGCCTCTGAGCAGCCGGTACACAACTGAGTAGAGCTGGAGTTTCTTTAGCCGAACTGCATAGGGCATCTGTTTGAGCCCCTTGATCCTCTTGGTGAGGTACTTTTGGGGTCTTTCCAGTTGCTGAAGGTGTCAGGTAAGGTAAATCCCAAATGGGGCATTGTACTCAATTATGGGCCTGATAAGTGATGAGTAGAGGGGCACAATGACCTCTCTTGATCTAGATGTGAACCCTTTCATGATAAGGTGGGCTGTATAGAAGGTCTTTCTAACCACTTTGGCAACGTGATTGTCAAAGGAGAGATTACTATCTACTTGGGTCCCCAAGTCCCTAATTACTTCTTCCGTACTTAATGGATTACCACCTATGTGGTAATTTTTGGGCACTTTGTTTTTTCCCAAAGGGGATGACTATGCACTTTTTGGCATTTAGCTTTAGGCCATGGCTCTGGCACCAGTTATCCATCTCTGTGAGACCCTTTTGGAGGATGCTTGTGTCAGCCGGAGAGTCGATTACAGCACCCAGTTTGCAGTCATCTGTGAACCTGGTCAGCCATAGTCCACTCGTGTTAGCCTGTACCTCAGAGAAATATATACCGAACAAGAGAGGTCCCAGGACTGAGCCTTGTGGGACACCACTTGTAACTGGTTTAGAGTCTGACATGGCACCTGCTATTCTGACAATGTGGGTTCTATCCCTGAGCCAGTTTGCAACCCATCTTGACATAGGAGTCGATATCTAAGCTGGTAAGCTTATTTATGATGCCCAAGTGGGGTTTTGTGTCGAAGGCTTTTGTGAGGTTTAGGTAGGCTGTGTGGACTACCTTCCCTTCATCTATGGCTTTGGTAACTGTTTCAAAGAAGTCGACCAGGTTCAAGAGGCAAGATCTGCCCTTAAGAAAGCTGAATTGGGTAGGATCCAGTGTCTGGAGGTTCCCAATGTCTTTGTTTATGATTTCCATGATGATACGCTCCATAGCTTTGCAGACCAGGCTAGTCAGGCTTATAGGGCGATAGTTTCTGGGGTCTGTTGTGGCACCACCTTTGTGTAGTGGGACCACTGTTGCTGTACGGCATTCCTTGGGTACATATCCTGTAGTAAGGCTGAGATTGAGCAGTGACTTTATATGAGGGTTTAGTTCTTCTTGGAGCTAGTGTAAGATGCAGCCCAGGACACAGTCTGGTCCCACAAATGCTGTGTTTTTTGCTTTGGAGTGGGCAGCTCTCACCTGTGCATCTGTGATCTCAGGAAGGCTACACTCTGTTGGGATAGACATTTGCTCTTTTGTGGGGGGAAGGGGGAGAGAAGTTTGCACTGAACCTTTCTGCCAGGATGTTGGCAATGTCTGTGGGTTCAGTGTATATTTTGTCATTTTGCACTAACTCAGAGCATATCTGGGAGTTGCCTCCCAGGTTTCTGACATAATTAAAGAAGGCCTTGTGACTATCTTTAGTCTCTTGTGCAATTTTTCTTTCGAAGCTGGCCTTAGATGATTTTATGAGGGATCGTAGTTTCTTGCTAGTTCTGATCAGTGACACCTTCCCTTTTTGAGATTTTGCTCTGTCATGTAGTAGCTTTCTCCTTCTGTTGTACAGCTTATTTATGGCCGGGGTCCACCAGACAGGTCTCCTGCCTTTGGAGGAGTGAGTCTTGGTTTCATTTGGGATAGCATACTCCATGCATTCCTGTAGGTGTCCATAGAATGCTTTTGTAAAGGATTCTGCATTTTGGGCTGTATTTTCCACTGGCCTGGGGGCTTTGAAGGATTCCACCTCAGTTTTGAGAAGTGTGAAGTTTGTTTTTGAGAATTTCTTCACCGTAGTTTCCTTGGCTAGGGGTGGGGATGGAATATGGATGTCCAGTGAGAATTGTTTATGGCCTGATCTTACCAATGAGGGGTATACCTCTGGTGTGGAACATAGAGACCCCATGTTGGTGATGACCAGATCCAATATGTTTTCCCCTCTTATGGGAGTGGTGACCAGTTGTTCCATAGCATTTGAGTTTATAAATTCTAGTAACCATTGGGCGAGGGTGTTTGGGCCTGAGTAGTTTTCCCAATCAATGTCTGGGTAGTTGAAGTCACCCAATATATTAGTGTTTGGAGAGACCTTCATATTCTCCAGTGTTCTCAGGAAAGCCGAGTGAGGTTCCTGTGTTTGGGAGGGTGGTCTGTAGCAGGCTACAAACTGAAAGGCAGTTTTTCCCACTGTTAATTGCATATGGATGGTCTCCGATGCTTCGTGCAGTGCCACTAACCTGGATGTGTGTCAGTCGTTAAATGGGTTTGCTGGGGATTTAAAGCTTTCCAGTGTGTCATTTAGGAGGAGGTAGTTTCTCTTAAAGAAATTTATAAAGGTACCTTGGATGGAAGGGATTTCTAGTTTCACTTTTATTTCAAAGGAGACTGTTTTACGAACAGGCCTAACAAATGATGATGATACGCAAGGGATGGTGCAAGATACTCCCATATTAGTAAGGACAAGATCCAAGATGTTATTTCCCCTAATCGGTACTCTTGACTAATTGTTCCAGGGCATTTGTATCTACAAAGTCCTGCAATCTCTGTGCTTATGCACTAATGGTGGTGTAGGTTTCCCAATCTATAGATAGATAGTTTACATCTTCTAGATAAATGACATTGGGTTTAATACTGTGTGATTCTAGTTCCTGTAGATAGACATTGTGACTTTCTTTTGTCACAGAGGCAGTTCTATAGCTATCCAGTATATGGTAGAGGACCTTTCTGATGGTTACTTGGACATGAAGAAGCTCTAGTGCATTATGCTGCTTTACCAGCTTTGATGTGAGTCTCTTCTGGATGTAGATTGATACACCTCCACCTTTTCCCTTCCTGTGCATTAGCTAGATTAAATGTATAGAAGGCAATGCAGCCCTGCACAGCTGCAGTGCTCACCACTATTTTAAACCATGTCTCAGTCACTACACAGACATCAATGTCTTCCAGGGTGTGAAGAATTTGTAAGTAGTGGAGTTTCTTGTTCAGATTCCTAGCATTGATCAGTAACACCTTCATATTTTCTTTTGCTTGATTTGTTATGTTGCTAGGTTAATCAGGTTAGAATTGCTTAAAAAAAGCACTATGGATGTGGACAATATCTTTGCAGTAATCAAAACTCTAGAGGAGACAGATGCAGACAACTCCGGGTGAAGAAACATGGTCTGTTGATCATATCCTTCCAGGCTGACAAAGATTAGACCCCCTTTTAATGACACTAAAAAAATGTGCCAATTATTGAAGTCAGTTATTTTTTGCTCATGTTGTGACATCATCTTTAGAGAAGGTAAAATGCTGCTCAATTCTAGGCTCATATCTGCATTGGACACATACTCTGAGAGCTCCATCATGTCTCCCTTTATCCATGGTGGTACACTTCAAGTCATTTACACAGGCATGAACTATGGAAGAGTCATACTGGTATTTGTTGCTCAAGAATTTACGTGCATGTGTGGTCTGACAGATACTGGCACTAGGCAAGCAACTAACCATCACTTTTTCCTTGCTCAGCCCGGTAAGAGGCACATCTGTATGTCTTGCAATACAGTCACTTATAATAACAAGAATGTTTGTTTGGGTCAATACCTGCCTTACGGCCTCAACATTTGTGACTTTGAGGCTCCTTGTGCTATGTGAGGAAGTAGGCTTAGTATGCTGAGTGTGTTTTAAGCCTGTGTTGTGTTTTGGAGGTCTTTGAGGTTGAGGCAAGTTAGTCTTTCGAACCTCAACATATGATAGCTTATGTGTATTGTGATGGCTTTGGAGAGGTATAATTTGTGGTGTACATCTAACTATTTTGGTGTCTGAATTTACTGTGTGTGATATTTTTACATCAAAGGATATTACATATGTACATCTCCCACATACTTTGTTATGCTGTTTGAGTATTAGAAGATCACTGTCTCAAGACACCCATCTCAATCAGGCTGGCTAGAGAATTTGTGGGGAAGTGCTGGTCCATGGTACCAACAGGAAGGACTCTGGGAGCAGGGGTAACTATGACTGCCTGGAGTTCAGTTTTAGAATGATTTACATTTCAGTACAAAACAACTAGCCTGGAAACTTTTTTTCTTCCACCAGCAAGAACCAGTTGTTGTGTCTTTTGGCTTTTCCTGGTTAGGGGTCACCACAGCGGAACTCTGGTCCACTAATGATTGGCAGTAGATTTTTACATGCCGAGTTGCCAGCCCTGATGCACAACCTTCAATGAAGGTACTCCCATTCATGCATGTCTCCACACAGAAGACGCTATAGCTGAGAATCGAACAGGACAACGTCTAACTGTGAGGCGACAATGCTACCACAGCACCACCACCGCAGTATATACCAGCAAGAACCAGTAAATTAATTATAGTAAAAAAGTACTAATTTGATACTAAATCAGTGCAAACAGTATCAGTACACTCATTTTAAGCAATTTTATCAAAGGACTTTTAGCCTGGAGTAGTTTATGGGTAGAGATTTTGTAAAATGATACTTATGTGCTTACTGTCAACAGCCAATGAATGTGGGGAGGAGAGAATTATGTTACCAAATTATCATAAGAGGCAGGCAACAACAGATAAAATGGTTTTAAGAGCAAAACGTACAGTTTTGTACCTACCATAAATGTAGATGTTCAAGTGTATACACTGCTGCAGTCATTACACGTGGGTTATCCTGCAATCAGGCAGTTCCCCAGTCAGCCTGAGTTCCAATGTCTTGGTCTGGCGTTGGTTGCTGTTGCCCCCTCCCTGATGTCAGTCCAACAGGGGTATATAAGATGCAGCTGACACCATTTTCTTCAGTCTTTCTTGCCCCAGATGGCAAGTGCCTCTAAATAGGTAGGCAATTCCAATTGCTAATAAAACACACATAAGAAAAGCAAAAAACAATTTACAGCTACCAGCAAATACTCCCCATAGGTAGTAAAGGGTAGAAAACATAGGTACGTACCAGCCAGTAAGAAGGGAAGGAGGGAGGGTAACCTGGACTGCAGCACTGTATACACTCAAACATCTACATTTATGGTAGGTACAAAACTGTACTATGTTCATCGTGTTACACTGCTGCAGTCATTACGCTTGGGTAGAATCCCAAAGCTGAGGAAGGTTGGCTGGTTCTATAAGGCATTAGGGGTAGCTATAAGGCCCTGCAGCACTGCAGTGGTGAAGCCAGCTCTGGATTTAGAGTATATAGGCAGATGGTAATGCTTGGTGAAGGTATGTACAGAACTCCAAGATATCCTTGGTAGGTACTCCCCTGAGGTAGGCAGCTGAAGTGGCTGTTGCCCTGGTGGAGTGAGATCTAATGCTGCTAGGTACAGGTTTTCCATGGTATGTGTAGCAGAAACGTATACAATGTCCTATCCATTTTGAAATAGTCTGTTTTGAAATGGCTTTTCCCTGTGCTCCTGCAGCATATGCTACCAATAATTGCTCAGATTTTCTAAAAGCTTTGGTTTTGTCAAGTAGAAGTGTAACTGCCTGTGAATGTCCAAAGAGTGCAGTAGTCTCTCCCCTTTATTCTGTGGTTTAGGATAAAAGGTTGGCAGGTGAATAGTTTGGTTTAGAGCCACAATGGATACCACCTTTGGCATAAAAGTAGGGTTAGTTCTTAAAGACACCCTGTACTGGTGGAAAATGAGGAAAGGTTCCACTGCCATTGGTGCCTGTAATTCTGAAACTCTTCATGCTGATGTTATTGCCAGGAGCAGAGCAGTTTTCCAAGAGATATATTTTAATTCTGCTGTGTTGGCTGGCTCAAAAGGAGGTAAAGTTAGCTTCTTCAAAACAAAGTTGACGTCCCAAGTTGTAGTAGGTGCTCTACAGGGCGGTCTTATGTTTTTAGCCCCTCTGAGGTACTGTTTTAACAGAGGATTAGAGAAAATTGGTGGATCCATGTTGTGATGAGCAGAGATGGCAGAGGCATGGATCTTGATGGATGAGAAGGAGAGTCCTTTGTCCAGCATGTCAGTTAAGTATTGTAGTATCTGAGGAATGTTTGTGACAAGAGGGTCAAGGCTGTGAGCTTGGTTCCAGGCACAGAATCTCTTCCATTTATCTGAATAGGCTTTCCTGGTGCTAGGCCTTCTGGCCTCCAGAATGACATCCATAACAGCTTTGGAGAGAGGCATTGCTTGCTTGACTAAGGAATCTTCCACGCAGCTAGGTTTAAGGTCTTTAGCTGGCTGTGTAGTATTTGATTGTTGTGCTGAGTCAGCAGATGTGGGATTTGAGGCAAAATCCAGAGTGGTTCTTGTGCTAAGCTCCTTAAGATTGGGTACTAGTGCTGGCGTGGCCAGTCTGGTGCAATCAGGATCATCTTTGGCTCTTTCTGCCTGGCTTTTATGAGTACCTTTGGCAGGAGAGGTAGTGGTGGGAAAGCGTATACTTGTAGGTTCTCCCAGCTGAATGAGAGGGCATCCACTTTCCATGCTTGTGGATGGTAACTCCTTGTGCAGAATTGTAATAGCTGGTAGTTTATTGGGGATGCAAACAGATCTATGTCCAGGCTCCACCATTTCTGTGTTATCATTCTGTATATTTGTGGATTCAACTCCCATTCGTGGGGATCCATGATGTTTCTGCTTAAGTCATCTGCCAGTGTGTTTTTCTCTCCTGGCAGAAATTGTGCTTGCAGATGAACTTGAAGGTTTATAGCTGTGTTCCACAAGGTCATAGCTTGTCTGCATAGGGTGTAGGAGTGAGTGCCCCCTTGCTTGTTTATGTACCACATAACTGTGGTGTTGTCAGTCTTTAGTAGTAGTTGTCCTGGATGCAGCAGGTCCTTGAAAGCTATAAGAGCTATAAGCACATTTTGTACAGCTAGCATCTCTTTTTGATTGATGTGAAGATGCCTTTGTTCTGCGGGTCATGTGCCCTGAATACATTTGCCTGCCATGTGTGCTCCCCAGGCATAATCTGATGCATCTGTTGTCAGTGTTTGCCTAGCTATGGGTTGTGTGAAAGGCTGTCCCTTGTTGAGGTGACAAGCTTGAGCCCACCATTGAAACTCCTGTTGAAGGCAAGGGATTAGTGGTAAAACTGTTTCCAAACTTTGACAGTGTTGAGACCATACATTCTTTAGGTACCATTGTAGTTTCCTCATATGCAGTTTAGCATATGGAATTAGTAGTATGCAGGATGCCATGTAACCCAAAGCCTGCAGAATTGTTCTTGCAGGGAGTTGGGTCTTTGTTGCCATCAATTGAAAGTATTGAGTCAGTTGCTTTTGCTTGTCTGGCATGAGATAAGCCATCTGGGCTGTTGTGTTCAAGCTGGCACCCAGGAATATAATCTCTTGTGAGGGCACTAGTTTTGATTTATTTTCATTTACTGTGTATCCCAGGCAACTTAGTAACTTTTTTACAAACGCCAGATGCTTTAGAAGAATGTCCTTGCTCTCTGCTTGAATCAGGCAGTTGTCCAGGTACAGATAAATTTGAATTCCTTTCTGTCTGCAAAATGCAATTACTGGTGCCAGGCACTTTGTGAAGACCCTGGGCGCAGTAGATAAGTCAAAGGGCAGTGCAGAGAATTGGTAGTGCATTGAACCAGCTATGAATCTGAGGTATCTTCTGCAGTTTTGTCTGATAGGGACATGCAGGTATGCCTCCTTGAGGTCCAAAGTCATGAGCCAAGCTTTCTTGCCCAGCATGGGAAGAAGCTGCTGTAATGTCAACATTTTGAATTTTGGAACATCCAGGTAAGTGTTTAGAGATGAAAGATCCAGAATGGGCCTCCAGGCTTTGTCCTTTCTGGGTACCAGAAAGATTCTTGAGTAAAATCCTTGTCCTTGCTCCTGTGTTGGTACCGTTTGAATAGCTCTCATATCCATGAGTGCTGTAATTTGTTTTTGAGCCTCTGCCCATTGATTTGGTGGCAGATTTGGCATTTCTTTTAACCTTGGCAGAGTGTGAAAGTGGAACCTGTAACCTTGAAATACAATGTTGAGAACCCATTTGTCTTTGGTGATCATTTGCCATTTGTGGTAGAAGAGTGCCAGTTTTCCTCCCAAGGGGGCTGCCAAGAGGGATTTGTTTGGCAGCTGTAGTGGGAAGTCATTGGAGCTGCTTTTTATATGGTTGGGGCCTGTCTTCCCCTTCTTTCTGGACTGATGCAACGCATTGTTGAGGCCTATAAGGACCTTGTGTTTGACCTCTACCTCTTGGACGTCTGTATCTTCCCCTTTGATGTCTGTCTGTAATTGGAAAGGACCAATTCTTAGTTGGCCAGTTTCTGCTAAATCTAGGAGGCTGAACCTGTAAGAAATCCTTCACCGTTTGCATAGAGTTTGCCTCATCCTCCATTTTCTTTAATATCTCTTCTTCCTTAACTCCAAATAACACATCCTGCTGCAAAGGTGCATTCAATAATTTTGCTTTAGCATGATCTGGTAACGTATGTTCTTTTAACCAAGCATGTCTTCTAAGACAGAGCCTGTAACTGCTGCTCTGCAGGAGGCCTCTAGAGAATCAAAACCACATTGCAAAGTATGCTTTCCCACTTGTTCAGCTGCATGCAATAAATCCTGCATTTTTTTAAAGTTAGGAGGATCTGATTCTGGAAGCATTTTCTGTTTTAACTGAGACAGTAAAAATTGCTGATATTTTAGCATGTGAAACTGGCAATTTAAGGTTCTCATTGCTAGAGTTGCAGATGTATATACTTTCTTTCCCCATCTGTCTAATGCTCTAGAATCTCTGTCAGAGGGAATTGGATTCTTGGCTGATGAGGCCTTAACTCCCTTGGGTCCCTGAGAAATAGTTTCAGGGTCAGCTACAGGGTTTTTATACAGAAATTTATGTGAGTCAGGGACTCTGTAGTATCTGTCAGGTTTAACAGGGGCTGGAGGTAAGGTATCAGGATTTAAGCTGAATTCAGTATACACATCATCCACAATATCTAACACTGGTGGAATAGCAACGGATCTGTGTTGAGGTAATAAAAGGAAGTCTCTGAGCCTTTTCTTGGATTCTGAGTAATCCTGGCCTTCCCAGTGGAAATGCTCCCTCATGGTATGTAGGGTTTCCCCAAAGGAGTAGTCCTCAGGCGGTGAGGCTGATGGAATTGATTCCTCAGCATCAGAATCCTCATAAGGGGGTAAAGAGTAACCTAGATCTGAGGATGAATCAGAGGAGATGGACACCTGGTCAGATGAGTTATAGTCTGCATCCTGTCTAGGCCTTTTATCAGGAGGGGGATCGGACCCCCTGATCAGAGTGATTAGGTCTTCAGCCATTTTGAGCATTTGTTTCTTAGGCATGGAGGCCTGTCCCGGAGAATGCTGTACTTGTTTCTTTGATTTAAAGGGAGGCTTAGACTTAGCTGAGGGTTTAAAGCTTAACTGAGTAGGTCTGAAGACACCCTCTGAAGCTGTGGGTTGCTCAGCTACTCCTGATCCCTCTGAAAGGTTAGTCTCGGTAGGCTGAATAACTTGTGCATCCGAAGGCCCAGCCATCTCCACGTGGGAGTCAGAGGCAGTCTGTGGTTCTACAGAAGCAGTCGTTGGGGGCTGCGAAGATACCTCGCTGAAAACCGGAGAACCGGCGACTGGCCTAGAAGAGGCTTCGTCGTCAGTTTTAGGCCTCAGATGCTTATCCTTGTCTTTGCGCTTTTTGTGTATTCCGGTCATCAGAAGTTCCGACGGCATGGTATAATTGAATTTTCTACCAAAATAATGTCGGGCAAAATCAAACCGACGTTTAATAGTGCGCTTGTTAAACGTAGCACAAAACCGGCAACCAGTGACGTCGTGGCCTGGGCCTAGGCATGTGATACAATAGGAATGGAAATCCCTATGAGGTATTTGCTTCCCAAAAGAAAAACAGTTATTAACTTTTACTGACATTGGTCTGAGGCAAGAAAAAGTTTCCCCAATGGGGTACTTACCTTTGCAGAAGACTTCGGTTCTGGATTCGGAATGAAAATCTCAGGAGACGGCCGACCGGCACTTGCGAACTGCTTTTGCTTCTGGCACCGCGCGGCAAGAAAGACTGAAGAAAATGGCATTGGCTGCATCTTATCCTGTTGCACTGACGTCAGGGAGGGGGCGACAGCAACCGATGCCAGACCAAGACTTTGGAACTCAGGCCAACTGGGGAACCTGATGGCAGGATAACCCAAGTGTAATGACTGCAGCAGTGTAACACGATGAACATCTGCAACAGGGTGGGTGACAAGGAAAAGCAAAGATAGGTCTGGACCTAGCTTGACATACACTCAGTACACAAGAATTGAACAAGAATTGAACCAGGGCTCTTAAAAACAACACTTAGACCACTTAAAACAGCAAACATGTAATGCAACAATATACTGGGATCACTAATATAGGCTTAAATATAAAATATATATATGTATATACAATATAGCTACATCATATATAGACTGTTAAAATGAATTTAAAAAGCAGATCAGGAAATGAAAACACTTATCTGTCTTTCTATGTGTAGTAGAATGATTGCAGTACAACAGTTAGCAGTCTAAACATGTAAGCTGAATATTTCTGGTAGTATAACCCAGGAAGGAAAACTGTTAACCAGGGTTATATTATTGTGCCAGCTGAGGACTCAAAACAGGTCAATGAGGAGAAATTGCCCAGTCATCTCAACTTTTAATTATTATTATTTTGCAGATTGGTTAACTGGGTAAGCCCACTCAACACATGTACCTTTTCAAGGTTGACATTAGAGCATTGTCTGCTTAAGTGGTTTGTTTGGAGTGAGACAGTAAGCAAATGGAGGTGGATAGAATCAAACCCTGTATTTTCTGGTTACAGGAAGCATCTCATTAACAATATGGAGCCTTAATCCTCTGTGCTAACTACCAGACTGTAGTTTACCACTGCATGATCATCTGGGTTTGGATAAGAGACCTCCATTAATAATAAAAGATCTCACTAAATCCAATGGACTGCAACCATTCTTCATTCCTTCATCATCAATCATCATCATCATCAATTACTCCCTTTTCCCATTTTCTACATGGGGTCTAGGTGTCCTGTCAGTTGTCAGCATCACTCTATCTCTCTGTTCAGTGCCACTTTCCTACCTTCTTCAACACTCATGCTTGACTGTCACAGATCTTCTCTCACATAGACCATCCACTACTTTGCTGGATGCCCTCATTTCTGCTTATGTTCTTCCTGTCTGTCCCAAATATTCTTCATCAGATTGTGTTCTACTTATCTGCACATGTGCCTGAACCACCATAATCTATTCTCTTTGACCTTTTCTGCACTTGCAGCTACTTTGGCTTTTACTGTTATGTTCCCAGTTCTTCTTCCATCTCAAAGTGTTCATCCTACGACCCATCTCAGGCATTTCATCTCCATCACCTCTAGCTTCCTCAACTGTTCTGCCTTTACAGCCCAGGTTTCTGCACCAGTAGTACTTGTCAATTCACTGTTTTGTACAACTTACTTTTCAGCTTCTTAGGCATTCCTCTGTCATACAATACACCTTACAGTTAGTGCCAGTTGATGTAGCCCCTCTTTATTCAGACTTCCCTTCTCCTTAATTACCCCTCTCAGGTACTTAAAGTTGTTAACCTGTTCTACTATCTTCCCTTTTATATTAATTTTCAGCTTCCTATTATTTCCCTCATTTGTTGCCATCAAAACTATCTTATCTGCACTCAGTTTCATCCCATGTGCCTTCTATTTTCCATTCCATCTCTTTATTCTTTACAGAAATTCTTTGTCAGAGTCTGCCTGTAATGCCACATCATCTGCATACAGCAGCTTTGTTGATCTGTCCACTCTGACCTGTCTGCTAACATAATTTAACACCAGTAAGAACAGCAATGGGTTCAGATCTGAACCCTGATGCACATCCAGTTCCATTGGGAACCCCAATGTGAGACCAAATGCTGTTCGTACTTGAGTCATTGGGTGCTTGTACATAGCTTGCATTGATTCTACCAATGTTTCTATGACTTCAAACCTTCTCAAGACTACCCAGATCAGAATCTAAGCTTTCTTGGGACCTTGTCATATGCTTTCTCCAAGTCTAGGAATGCACAATTGGAGTCTTTCCTCATTTCTACCTTCTTCTCAAGCGTCTGTCCCACTGCCAACATCAGGTCAGTTATGCTGTGTCCTGATCTAAATCCGAACTGTTCATCTCCCATCTTACTTTCCACTATTCTATGTATTCATTTATCAATCACCCTCTTCAGAACATTCATGCAAAGTAACAGGAGTCTGATACCTCTGTACTGCCCACATGTGTGAATGTTTCCTTTTTTCTTCAACATTGGCACGATAACCAT